>NC_068355.1:194244233-194376733 GCF_020536995.1 Dreissena polymorpha | reverse complement strand
GAAAAGATCGTATACGATGTTGTATGTTCAGATGCCGAAACAGTCGGAAAAGATATAAAAAAAACGCGACACGACGGGTCCAAACTTAAACAAAAAAAAATTGAACGAGTGGAAGGGCTATTCAAAATCTTTAACAGATAAATATATTTCCAAAATGTATTTCTGAAACAAATGCTTTATTGGTATAGCTATAAGCGAAAATGACATGCGCTTTTGAACCTTTTGATGGCTTTATGCTGTCTCCGAAAAACCTCATTGTGTGTTCATTTTAAACAAGCATGTCGTGTTGTTTTTTTTTTCAAACAATAACAGTAGATCATGTATGTCACACGTGCCATTCTGATTATTACGCTTTGAGCTGCGTGAAGTTGGCACTGCCATCGACGATCGACATTCGACATTCGAATATCGAACTGGGGCGTATGTCGAGCCAGCTCTGACACCGACATTCGGCAAAAGTCCCGAATATCGAGCTGGGACGAATGACGAGCTAGTTTTGACATCGACATGCGGCAAAAGTCCCGAATATAGAGCTGGGGCGAATGTCGAGCCAGGTCTGACATCGACATTCGGTACTTGTCACGATTATTGAGCTGAAGCGAATGTGGAGCCAGCTCTGACATCGACATTCTGCAAAAGCCTCGAATATCGAACTGGTGCGAATGCCGAGTCGGCCCTGACATCGACGTTCGGCCATTGTCCCGAATATCGAGCTGGGGTGAATGTCGAGCCAGCTCTGACATCGACATTCGGCAAAAATCCCTAATATCGATCTGGGGTGAATGTCGGGCCTGCTCTGGAATCAACAATCGGCAAAAGTCTCGAATATTGAACTAGGGTGAATGTCGTGCCTACTCTGACATCGACATTCGGCACTAGTCCCGAATATCGAGCTGGGGCAAATGTCGAGCTAGCTGTGACATCGACATCAGGAAAAAGTCCCGTATATCGGGCTGGGGCGAATGTCGAGCCAGCTCTGACATCGACATTGTGCAAAAGTCCCGAATATCGAGCTGGGGCGAATGCCGATCCAACTCTGACATCGACATTCTACACTATTCCCGAATATCCATCTGGGGCGAATGTCGAGCCAGCACTGACATCGACATTCGGCAAAAGTCCTGAATCTCGAGCTGAAACGAATGTCGAGCCAGCTCTGGCATCGACATTCGGCAAAGGCCAGTGTATTTTTTTACATCGTCGGCAGACTGTGCTGTGCTTGTCGCGGCTGCATTGTCATACCAAGTTTGTGTATATTATGATTGGAAACATTTTTTTCGTATGATATTACTAAAACGTTTGCTGGCGAAAACATTCAATTAATTTTCAATTACGGCATGTTTATTTGATGCTACTTTATTTATTTCTTATCAGTCGTTATAATATGTAACTTAACAGGGGTGGAGGGCATGCGTATTCGAGACTTAACTTCGTTTAAGTGAGGTTAGTTGTAACTGACTAACAAAACGGCGTCGCTTTTGTTATTTTCGTAAGGAAGAAGCGCGTATTTTTTACCGCGTAGACACTTTATATGTGTATGTATTGTAAATGAATACGCCCTTTAGGCTTTTCTGTGTGCATGCTTCCCTCGTTTTTTTTCAAGATCGCAAACGTCGAAAAAAAGTTATTGAAAGAAGCGCGTTCACAAATGCGTCGTTTATTTACTTGACTTACGAGATTGGGTATGCATGGATAATATTTTATCTGATATTTAACCGTATTTGCGCATATGAACATTCAAATAAAACACAAATCACGAGTATCTTAATTTCCCGACGTTTGTTTTCTATAATAATTAATATATTGAAGATAAAAAGTGTAAATCCCCTTTCGGAAACTAACTTGTTTATGCACATGTTATGCTCTGACTTTCAAACAAAAAACACAGCTCATACCTATGTTAGACGGTTTTACAAGACATTACTGTTGTGAATGAATTCCGCATTGGTACGAACGTATTGAAGATCTTTTTGTCATTAGAGGTCAGGAGTTAACATTTTATATTGCTTTGCAATTGACGCAGTATGTTATATGTGATGAATTGCTAGTTTTAAGTTATTATATCTAAGGTGAAATACACTGCTGCGATTGTTTTCTCACATATTTAACACAGTAATTTAAGGCATTTGATGGTATTTTTATACAGTGTAATTTTTAAACGTGCATTTTAAATACGTATCAAGAGTATACCTTAAACGGAATACAACGCTTTCTATTTCCCGGTAACAAAACGATAGTTAAAAGTTTAAAATAGAACGCGTAACTAAGTGTGTGCCTTTTTAGAAAGCGAAATGTACATGACAATCCAACTATCAAACAAAGTACAAGACAAGTGCCACGCCAGTTAAAACACAATACAATCAATTTGACTTGCAATATAAGTGGAATGAGCAACCAAAAAGGTAAAGCCTGTTCAATACTATTACAATGTTGATTTTAGAAAATACTAACATTAGTAAGATTCGGAATAAGTTTTAGCAATTCGGAATACATGACGGACTCGATTTGCAAATCAGTGCATTAAGTGTTAATTGCAGATTCAAAAATATGTGTTTATTGAATATAAGGAAATTTAAAGCGTGTTGCCACAACGATACTGATACATGAGTAGTAGGAAAGTAGGTATTTCGTCGCCATCTTGGACGCCATCTTTGAGATCCCAACGTTCTGATTGGTTGAAATGGAGTGAGATCGGTCTTCTGATTGGTTGATAGGTTTGGCGGTCTTCTTGGCGGTTTACAACCGTCGGTTTTTGGCGGTTTGATATATGATGAGTAAGAATGTTGGCGGTTTGACGCCATCTTGACGGTTTCACTTCCGTCGGTTTTTAGCGGTTTCGTATGAGTAAGAATGTTGGCGGTTTGACGCCATCTTGACGGTTTCACTTCCGTCGGTTTTTAGCGGTTTCGTATGAGTAAGAATGTTGGCGGTTTTGCGGCCATCTTGACGGTCTCCGTCGGTTTGAAATATAATACGTGAGCATTTTAGCGGGCGGTTCGAATAATTGCCGCTATATTGACGAGTTCACTTGTGTCGGTTTTAAATATGATAAGTGAGCATTTTAGCTGTTTTACTACTATCGGTTTAACATTTCATGAGCGAGCATTTTGGCGGTTTGAATGATTGCCGCTATATTGACGATTTTACTTTTGTTGGTTTGAAATATGATAAGTCTAATTTTACAGACCATATTTTGTAAATCAGTATGTGGCAAGGCTTATGTATGGTAAGCCTGTTGTAGCAGACGATAAATTCCATTCTCCTAGCAGAGTTGTCGTTGATACCTCAACATAACGTGATGAATCGCTGTGTATTGTTACACTTTGCAAAGGGTTTATAAATATGACTTAGTGTTTAACAGCCAGTAAAATGAGATTGGCCAGTCTGGTGTTTATCATTGAAATCTGTACATATTGACTGCTTTCAGTGAAAACGGGGCTAAATGCATATCAAATGAGATTAGCCTGTGTATATTGATTAGCCTGTGCAATGCGTAGAAGCTTATCAGAGACATTTTACAACAGCAAACACGTTCAGTGCTTATACATCAATTTAACGAAGCATTTTCGAGTGGTTATTCTTTTCGAGCCAGTCCGCTAGTATAAATAAGCGCGCGTCTTTTACTCAATAAACTTCACGAGTTGTTTGTTGATTGCATTAGTAATGGTATAATGGTGATTGTGAATAGGAGTTAAAAACATGAAAGCATTTTACTCTAAAATAAATACAGCAATCAAAATGTACCCGACTAGTGGTTTACATACTTAAGCGTCACAATCATGGGGTGTAATTTGTAGTTAATTTAACCAAGAGACTTTTAAATCTGTTAGTCAGCGTTTGAAGTATCATTACACTAACCCCCTTTTCACTGAGCGCATTTTTGTAATTTCAAGTACAAAAGAGAAGTGAAGCGGAGTTCATTACAGTATATTATCTAATCAACAATTCATTGCGTGGAGATTATCAAAATAGCATTTGACAGGGGTGTCTAAGCTCCGACAGAATTATTCAATTATAAACAAAGGTCAATATAACCTTTAATTTAGATAGTTGCGGGTTTTTTTATGATAAAAGCCTGGAAGACCGATTAGATTTGTCATACATTAAGTTATTATTTTTGTTTTTAATTTCAGGGTAGTTAATTTAATTAGAAGTAGTAAGAAGGATTTATTTTCTGATAACATCACCACAAGACCAGTTGAAATAAAAAGATAACTTCACAGGAAATACTTAAATTGCCAAAGTCATTACTTGGCTTAATGTCAGTAGTAATTAGTTAATACACGAATCCCACGCTTGACTTCAACATAACTCCAACAGTAAAGGAATTCACCACACACATAGTCCAAGTCCATTTACTGGTACAACTAATGAAAAAAGCGTTTTCCCTCCAAAACTTTATTTATTAAAACAACAAAACATGTAAAACAATTAAGATACATATATAAATATTTATCATTTGTAAAACTTTGAAAAAACATGAATGTAAGAAGTATAGTAAAACAATACAAAACATAATAATAAAACATTACAAATATTAAAACATCACAAACAAAATAACTATTTCTAAATTACTACTGAAACAATAAAATAATAAACATTTGTAAATCACAACTGGAAAAAACATTAATAAATCACAACTGGAAAAAAAAAAAAAAAACAACAAAAAAAACAACAACAACAAAAACAAAATAAAACATTTCTTTACTGCCACCATCATCATCACTAAGACAGTCCAGATGACCTGCAAAGATTATTACAAGTTCAATTTTGTAACAATCTTTGTAGGTCTTAGTGATCGTCTTAGTGATGATGGTGGTGGTGGCGGTGGTGGTGGCGGTGGTGGCGGTGGTGGTGGCGGTGTTGGCGCTGGTGGTGGTGGTGGCGGCGGCGGTGGTGGCGGTGGTGTTGGCGCTGGTGGTGTTGGCGCTGGTGGTGGTGGCGGTGTTGGCGCTGGTGGTGGTGGTGGCGGCGGCGGCGGTGGTGGCGGTGGTGTTGGCGCTGGTGGTGGCGGCGGCGGCGGTGGTGGTGGTGGTGTTGGCGCTGGTGGTGGCGGCGGCGGCGGTGGTGGCGGTGGTGATCTCGACGGTGGTGGTGGCCTCGGCGGTGGGTAGGATGGTAGTGGGAACATCTCTATGTTCTCAACATTTCTGCTTCTTATTCTTCTTGAGGGGCGAACTACCACAACTCCAACAACTATTAACAACCCTACCACTAAAGCTATACCAATAGCTATGAAAACCATGGGTTGCTCTGATTTAAACATGACATGTTTAAATCAGAGTATCCACTTTCGTGATGCTATCTATAAAGAATAATAAAACATGACATGTTTAAATCAGAGCAACCCATGGTTTTATAGCATTAACACTTATAGCTTTAAACATACTATTTAAAAATTACTGATTTATTAGCAGTTTTATTGAACAACATTAATATGTTTATTATTAAAACAGTTTGGATATGCTAATAATGACCAATTATTTGGATAATATAAAGTGTATGCATATAATTTACAATAATTGTTTATAATGACCAATTATTTGGATAATATAAAGTGCATGCATATAATTTACAATAATTGTTTATAATTAAATGAATGACTTTACCAGATGATACAAAGCTTGTAGGAGGCAGAGTTGTGGTGCTTGAGGCCTTACTAAGTGCCTCAGTTGCTGATTGTGCCTGCGTTGTCGTTGGTGCCTGCGTTGTCGTTGGTGCTTCCGTTGTCGTTGGTGCTTTCGTTGTCGTAAAGGGCTGTAACAAATATAAACGTAATATTATACACACTTTCTTACCTAACTTATAATGGACTCGAGGAGAGCTTTAATTGAACTTATAAGTAATATATATGTATAAGTACCTGTCAATAATAACCATTTCAACAGCAATCATTTAAGATTCTTTAGATAACAATCATTATTTATTTTTTTAAATGGAATTTTGTGTTTAAAATGAAGACAGAATTAAGGGAGATTAGTTATAATTTATTATGGAATTATATACAGTAGATCTAAGATTTTTGATAAAATAACACACAAACAGCTGCTAGATCTATAACTTACCGCACATAATAATGTGTCCTTGGGGGTGTAGAGTTGTATACTGTTCATGTTGTCATGAATCTGTCGGCAGCTGAATGACTGATCCGTTTTAATTATCTTGATATTGGGTGCCTCTCTCAGGTTCAAACCCGAGAGATATCCATTAACCTGGACACGGACTACGTTTCGGTTCCGCAGATAATACAGCCTACCACCATACCCATGGCATTCACCTACACTTTCATTATCGTTATAATTGCAGCTTAATGCGATTAAAATAATTGTTGTGAGTAAAGACATTTTAACATGTTTAATGCTTCGCGCGCAATAAAGATTTAAATTGCGCGCAAACAAGATCTACGTTATCAGACGATTGTTAATTTATTTAACTCAACGCAAATAATAGCATTAAGGGTAACAATCGCTGGTTCCCCAATTATTTTAGTTCATTGTACTCAAAAGTATACTTTATTTGCAAATGGTCTTACTATTATTTCAAGTGTATTGGGGTGTAGGTAGTGAATACACCTATTTGTAAAACTGTTTTGAATTAGGTGTGTAAAACATGATTATAAAGTGTATTGATAGAACCAATGGTGTACTTTGTAAAATAACAAAACATGTAAAGTGTCAATCAATTTCAAGCGCTCCTATTTATACGTCCAAATCTATCAACTATATCTAAATAACCTAAACTTTAAATCCCTGCTTGTAGAAATCATGTGTTGAGTGGTTGAAAATATCGCGTCTGGTTTAAAACAATGGCGTGGGGGAGGAGTTTCAACTATGTACAATACACCCCCTCTATGAGTAGTTGAGGAAAAGACTTGTATGAACATTGATATAAATAAAACGGTTATTCTCATTTCAATCCCATAAACATGTTTTCAGAAAAACGCAATACATGCGGTGAAGTGGTGAAGGCCTCAACGGCCTTAAGCCAAAATAAAGCTGTATCTGTAACCCCCTTTAGGGGAGTTACGTATGTACACATTGCGGATTATAAAAGGAATAAATTTGTTTCTTTAAGCATTAGCGAAGTGGAGGGATTAATGGGGTTAGTACCCCACATACAGGCATATAATACCATGTGGCATGGGGTAAGTTATATATATAAGTATATATATATTGGTTCTTTCTTGTATTTTGTTTAAATAAAATAAAATAAATTCATATTACAAGTTTAATATTTAACATGAACATTGTGTTTATTCTAATTTTAGGACTCATCATCGACACCAGCACCAGCACCAGCACCAGCACCAGCACCAGCACCACCATCATCACCAGCGCCGCCGCCCCCTCCAGCGCCAACACCTGTCGAAGCTAGTGCGTCTACAGAACAATCGCACTTCGAGTTGATTTCGGATGTAAGTGTTTTGCTTTTCAAATCGAAGGTTTTCTTTATATCAAATCGAAGGTTTTCTCTATATAAACTTGATATATATATATATATATATATATATATATATATATATATATATATATATATATATATATATATATATATATAATGGTTTTTTTGTATAATTAATTTAGGATGAATCTGCAGAGATGTTTTATGCATATGCGGTAAGTGTTTACATTTATACATTTTTCTGCTATAATAAAAACTACTTAAATAACAAATTTAGAAACATAGTTTATTGCTGATATAGTAAAATACAGCAGATGATTATATCCACCAAATCACAACAAAGTCATGGCAATAACTGATATTATATAAAGCAATAACTGATATTATTTAAAGTCTATGTTTATTTACAGATTCTACAATGAAAATAGACAGAAGGAACAATTTTCATGTCAATTTTCATGTCAATATTAATTAATAAATAATACATGTATTATGTTTGTTGCATTTTGTAGTGACCATATGCATAACTAGCGATTCCATCATCTAGAAGATATCGTTTATCATCAAAACAGGATAAACCTATTTTAGTGATTTTCTCAAGAAAAATTTTATGATTGTGACTTCTGAATGAATGCATTTTTGATAATAGCGAGGACTCTTCAAATAACACATTTTTATAATGTTGTAATCTTAATTCTTTTTTAACAACATGTTTTGAAATTCCTTTCGCTCTTTTGTCTTCTTTGTTATCACAAATATATGCATACATTTTTGATCGCAAACCACAATATTCCGATATACTTTTGTTTATTGTTTCACTTTTCATTTTACCCATTACCTTTTTATTTACATTACTGAAAAGATAATGATCTTTAGGGAAATCAGAAGTATCAAACAAATGGGCATATGCATACATGTCATTAAACAAATCATTTGTTTCACAATAAAACAAAAACGAATCGGTATCAGTCATTTGTAACTGCACTTTTGAACCATAAAGTCGTTTCAAATGGTTATAATAGAAGTCATACATAGTATATTTTGATAAATCTAAAACAGTCATTCCAATATATATGGGTTTATTAAGTTTCAATTTAAGACGATTTAATTCTACTCCAACAAGATCTTCACAGAAAATTCTATGGAGTTTATAGGTTGATTTTGCAGCGACCTTCTTCAATCTTTTTTCTGTGTGGACCAACTCTACTGAACGATGCTTTCGAAGATTTTCCATTGTTTTACCTGAAATATAATAAGAAGTATGTATTATTATTTTTTCTATTATTGTTGAAATACATGTATCGATTTTTATGCAATCGCTGTATGCTATCCTATTTACTTTCAGCTCATTAGTACTAAAATTCTATTTCGGTTACTTAAATCTCTTTCCTATAAATTATTAACATGGGGGTTCATTTCATCGACGACCATCTTGTTGAAAATTAACATCAACAAATCTTCTGAAACTTTAATAACTGTTATTTATGGTAAATACATTGTTAACTCATTAAAGGAGGATGTGTATGATTATTGTACTTTTAACTCTTCCAGTGCTGGAACCGAATTTTAAAGACCTTTAAAAACAGTCTGGATCCAGATGAGACACCACAGGATGTGGCGTCTCATCCGGATCCAAACTGTTTGCTATTATGATAGTACTCTTTGAAAAAAAAAAAATCGAAGAAAATCTACTGACTGAAAACAAAAAGGTAATCAAAACACTTTTTTTTTTCTTTTAAGCTTAAACCATTGTATTGTTTTAAGTTAAGAACTAAAATATACATACCAAATACTGAATTATTCATGAGTTTGTAGAAGTTCTGTTCGAAGCTTGATTTGGCTTGCTGTCTCAGCTGTGTGTTGAGTTGTACATATTTAGCCATGAAATCATCTTGTTGGAATTCTAATATTCTATGAATTTTTTTCAATTTCATTCCCAGCTGGAGATAGAGTTGCAGGTTTCGATAATGGAGTACGTAGTCTTTCTTGTCTTCTAGAGTGGTAAGTAATTTTTGAACTTTTGCTCTGGGTGGTAGTTGATCATTTACATTTAAACTTTGGTGTTTTGATTTTGGATTTAATTTTGTTAATATTTTTTGTGCATAAGGTGACAATTTCTCATTGGGTATAAACTTTCGTTCTGGAGCAAGACAAAAGTCATTATGACTATCATGTAATTCTTTAGGGTATTCAAGGTCAACTTCCAAAATATATCCCTTGGATCCATCCTCTGGTATTGTTTGTACATTAAAACAATCAATTTCTTCTTGATTTAAAAAACTAAAGAATCCGACAGGTAACTTTTGTGACATGCTGTAACCATACAAGTTATTCACATCGAAATAAGCAAGATAAGATGTTGGTTCAGAAGGGTCATAATCATCTAAATAGGGGTTGTTTGCTTTTTTATATCTATTTGAAATTTGACTAATACCTCCACGAATGCCCTTTTCAATAAACAGAACCTGATTTATGTCTGTCATCAGTTCTAATGTCACACCGGTAATTTTTAACATAGCTTGCCAACTAAGTCCAGGACTTGTATAAAAATGACATGGGTCAAGATCATAACAATTTTGAGATGTGTCACGAAAATTCTCAAAAACATCAGCTAAGAGCAAAACATCTGTTTTTAGGTAAAGATCATGGTATTCGCCCAAATTGTTTAAATTGTGGACTTTGAACACTTGTTTGGCATGGTTATAATCATCCTGAGAAATGTTATCACTTGTTAGTGATGAATAAAATTTGTCAATTGATGGAAGTTGAGATTCATCAAACTTTTCCCATGAGGTCATGTACTCATAGGGATAAACACCTTTTCTTAACAATAGATTTGTATGTTCATGTATTTCACTATGGAAATGTTTAAATGGCTGTACACTTTCTTGAGATAGATTATCTACAAGACCTTCTAATGATGTGTTTAAACAGGCTTTTTCCGCCCTATGCCACGGGTCCGAAATTCGGCCCCATTCCCAATGCAAATCTGGTTGTTTTTTTCCCAATTGAAAAAAAAATTCCCAATTAAAAAAAAAAAAAAAAAAAAAATTTTTTTTTTTTTTTTTTTTTATCCTTTAAATATATAAGTTGACCTGATCTGGTGTAGAAAATAGAAAGTATTGCATAATTAAATTATCTGTTGCCTTGAATTTGTTTTAAGAACTGTAAAATATGTTAATGATTATTTAAGACTTTCCTTTTTTTCCTCAAGATCCGGCGCTTCCCGCGATTTTTTTCACCTCAAAAAGGCAAAGCCTTTTCCCCAAATTCAGATTAAAAAACCTGCACTAATCACACATGTTCATAATATTTTGTAAAATTTTAATAATAAGTTATCAAAATAGTCGTTATTTACCAGTTAACAGCTTCTTTGAAATATAAGAAACACTGTTTTAAATAATTTACATGCGATAATTTTTCCCAATTGAGCCAATTTTGCGATTAATTTTTTTCCCAAAATGGGGGTTTTCACGACGCGAAATTCCCAAAATTCCAGTGTGGCGTTTTCCCAAAATGGAGCGGAAAAAGCCTGTTAAAAATCCAAAAGAATCAATAAATCTTAGTTTTCCCACACTGAAACATATATCCTTTCCATGGTTTGTGGAATGCATTTTAATTTGTAATCTTTAAATGATCCAACGCTTTGACATAACAAATGATCATCAAAGTTTTTCAAATTATGGAAGATAACGGGGACAAAGTTAACCTGTTTACATTGCAAGTTACAGTTCATATGTGTGGCACCTATAAATGCTCCAGTGGTATGATTATGATGTCGTGCCTTTTTCTCTTCATCTATGAATACTTTTTTGCATAAACAACATTGTTTAGACATTTGAAACATTCTTTCTTCATAATCTGTCAAGTTCAGTAGTTTAATGTTTTTTAAATGCTTATTTATCTCTTCAGCTTCATGCAATAAACATTCTAAAAGTTTTTTAGAAGCATCAAAACCTCGATACACAACTGTATCCTTAGTGTAATTAGGTCAGTGCATACCACTTTATACCCAAAAGAGCAGGGTTCCAACAGCTGTTTTTTTAAAGTACAACTTAATTCATTGTCTACATCTAAAGGTTTATTAAGGGTTTCAAAATCCGCATAAATGACATAAGGAATGCGCAAAGTTTTTTCATAGTCTTTAAACTCAAGAAAACTGTCATCTCCTGATGGTAATTCAATTTTTTGGGCATCATGAACCTGACAATACTGATCTTTTAATAAAGTCTCATTTTTGAACCCATGAAGACAATATTGACAAAAATACAATAAGGCTTTTCCTTTTCTGAAATATTTTAAAAATCTATTTATGTCCTTAATGAGAACATAGTGGGTATTAGTTTCTGATTGCATTAACAACAAATTAATGTGATGCTGTCTGTGCTTACATTTTGTAATACGTAATGGTAAAACATCATTATCCTCATATGCAAAAACATTGACAGATATTGATGGGTTCTGTTTTTCAAATTTAGTAATTTGATCAATGGATAATGGATAATTCATATTTGACATATTTAATTCATTTTCAAATGGCTGATAAGTACTCACCAAAGGACAATTCAAGGGATGTATGGAAGCGAGACAGCACCATAAAAAACATTTTTGATCCACATTTCTAATGTTTAACAAAGACTGTAAACGCTGTATATTTTTGGGTAAATCCATGAAACTAGATCCATTTAATGGTGAAAAGTTTACGGTGTGGATGATTAATTTCAATACTTTCTTTAACACCCACCCAGAGCTTTCTCTTACATACTTTTCAAAACTTTCAAACATTTTAAGAAATGCCTCAGATAGATTTTCCAAATCAAATGTCTCTATGTTTAAACTAGTGTAAGTCCAACTAACAAAATATGGAAAAACTACAGTTTCTCCATTTTGTCCATCTTTCATTAGTTCCACTTGAATAGATAAATACCACTTGATTGATTCTTTTTGGAGTCGTAGTTTTAAAATATGTTGAATTTGCTTATCTGCATTTGCAAAAAATGTTAATAAATCATACTGTTCATGATTATTCGGAAGTAGTGTGAAATCCTGTACTGCATCATTTATAGCAGAGTTCAATGATGGCGGTGTGGAAGCAGCTTCCAAAGAAGAGGCACCTGCAGCACTCTGGTCTTCTCGCATTGCATAGTGGTGGTCATTATCGATCAGTGAAGAGGCACCTGCAGCACTCTGGTCTTCTCGCATTGCATAGCGGTGGTCATTATCGATCAGTGAAGAATTTTTTTGAGAGAGTAAGTCCTTAGATATTGTTCCTTTTTCATTACCACCATTCTGATGTTTTCTTTTTTTATGTTTTTGAAGGTAGTCTTTTCTTCTAAATTTACAATCACAGTATTCACAAGTGACAAATGTATTGTGAGTTAATATATGTCTATTAAGACTACTTTTCACATTGTAAACTTTTTCACAAATTTCACATTTAAATTCCTGTTTTTGTCGTTTTTCTGTGTTGATACACACATCACAATTTAATTTTCTTTTCAAAGTATTTAATTCTTCTTGAAATTCTAAACTTTCATCTGGAAACACATTGTTTAAGTCATCAAAATTTATGTCTTCCATTCTGAAGATTTTTTCTCAAACTGAGAAAGTGGAGACTGTGATCACTTTTTATTGTTGAAGAAAGTCCGCCAATTTATTGCTGAAGAAAGTCCGCCAAATTTTTGGTGAAAAAAAAAAAATTCAAATTTTAGCGGGAAACATACATTTAAAATTAAAAGTTAGCAGTTGATTTTCATACATTATAAGAAATCCATTTTATTTTTTTCGTGTGATTACCTTTTACTTTCTGCTTTTTTCTTATTTATTTCAGTTTTTTGCCTTTTTTCTAAAAACTTAGTAATTTTTCTACTGTTTGATGCTTTTTTTAAAATAGATTTTGCTCCAATATCAACAAAAGTTTGTTTAACAGTAAGTTTTCTTTTTGAATTACCACCAATTTGAACTGAAGACATGTCTCTTTTTTCTGTTGTTTCTGATGGTTGTTCTTTATTTTTGTTTAATCCATTACCACATTCCATTCTGGTTTTAAATAGCAAATGTTCATACTTTGATTTAGGTATCAACACTAATTCCTGAGCCATGTTTCACAAGGTTTTATGAGTGCTATAATTTGCTTAAAATATTTTAAAATAATTGCTCTCCTTCTCTTCTGTGATATACCTTTGGAAATCAGCTTGCGAAAGACATGCCTATATCTTTTCATCCTCTTTTTATTCTCATTAGGTATGATTAAATTTCCTAAAAGTGCATTGTAAACCACCTCTATAATAACATTCATTTGAGGTTTTGTTAAGTGTTTAATAAGTATTTTTTGTTGGTATTCACTTGTGTTTAAAAGAAAAAATAAGAAGTATTTTTCTTTTTGTAGCTTATCTGCCATAATTTTCCTTTTCAGGTCGGAACACAATCAAAGTTTGATGAGGGAATATCTCTGTTCGTAGTTTATATAACTGATTTGAATGTGGACTTATATCAACCAGTAAGTAACTATATTTTTTATTTGTAGCTTTCCTGTATGCATCCATAAAGTAATTTGTTTCACCAGGGAACATTTGTTTTGCCAATGTTTGTATTTGTAATTGATCTCGTTGATTGTTAAACAATACAAAATAGTGGCTATTTAAACTTATAGTGCGAAAATATTTTCCACCTGTAAAAAGATTCTGAACCACGAAAAATACAGAAAAATTTCTATGGTGACTGTAGATGGTGAATAAGTTGACCATATCCACACTTTCAGATGCTTTTTGAGCTAAATCATCAATGACTAAAATTTTGAGGTCAGATTCCATTGACCACACATCCATGTCTTCTTTGCTTGGTAAGCCCTCATGAAATTCAATTGTTTCTATTTGCTTTTTCATATTATCAAATAAGGGTTGATTAGTCGAATAGCAATAAATGATCTTTTTTGGAATCTCCGTGAACATGAATTGCGCATTTTTAAACACATTCAAAAGAAATGTTGACTTTCCGCTACCACTTGATCCGGCAATAATGCAAGTTGCAGGGCATTCAAATTTAATGAGTGTATCCATCATAATGTGTGTATTGAAGGTTCACATGTAACATACTAATTAAAAAATAAAACCAACCACATTTAAATAACTTTAGATACATTTTATTAAAGGTCTACATATTTGTTTATTTACATTTACACTGTTTACACAATATGGAAACATATTACTAATACAACTATATACAACTGAATCATTATAATCAGAATCATTTGAAAAGCTGTATACTATATCATGAAAAGATACACCATTTATACGTTGTAATAAGAAAAACAAACAATACATTCCACACAAATCACTATAATCACTTTGCAACTGTTTAAAATTAACAACAATGTTATCAAAAACAGATGTATATTTACTAAAATAAGTATTAAAATAGTCAATAGATTTACCAAAACTATCAAAATATTCAATTGTTGTTGAATTTGGAGAGTAAAAACTACACCAATGTCTCCCGTCATTCAAATGATCATCAGTATTTGCAATAAATCCACATGGAAATCTCAAGTCTTTTGGTAGTTGGTCAGCAGCAAATACACCCAAAATAGATGTTTTTAACACTGGGCTACAGTTTATACAACACAGCAGTTGTGATGTATTCATTCTGAAATAATGTCTCTTTGAGCATTAATTTGGAAAAAACCTGGTGAACTGCTGTACACTATACAACTCGTTGCACTTGGTAAAGCTGTCCCAAACTGAACCTCTAATCGCACATGTCCTGTTTTTATTAGAGATAGAAACATGCTGTCATTTGCGAATTTTGGTTCCAACTGAAATGTGAACAAAGTAGATGTATTTGCAAAGTCCTCTCTATTTATATTGATACCACCATTTTTATTCCACAACCCGTTGGTTAAAAACATATTTGTGTACGCTCTCATAAAACTCTGACCTTCTAATGTATTAAAATTAAATTTTAATGGATTACCCCACACTGGAATCCCATCAGCGTACAGACAAATGCTTTTAATATCACAGTTTAAGAAATGAAATGGATTTGATTTGTAATCACCCGAAACTGCAGTTGATTTTACAAATGCAATAATGATTGTGTTTGGTTTTTGTCCTTGAAATAAATTGTCCCATGTAAACACTGTACTTCCAGCTGCAATGGTTTGAGAGCGACACTCAAGTCGATTGAATGGGTACTTGGCTGTACTACTTTTCAACATCTCAGAATGGGCAACGATGATAGCTGGATTGACCCTGACTTTCTTTGCTAGAAGGTAAATATCTATGATTCTTACTTTAAAGCTTGGAGCATCCTCTCCAGAGGATAAACAAAATGCTGGTGAGCTACGATACAATTTTAGTTTCACATCAACTTGATTTAACAAGAATCGTTGAATAGTAAATAAACTATGATATATTGGCCCCTGTAACTCTAAAGTTTTGGATCCTGTAATGTGTTTTGTTCGTTCATACAACCCTTTGTTTGCTCCAGTGGGATCACAGTGTCCAGGTTGGTCACTATCGTCTTTTATAAACAACTGAGAAGATAATTGTGAAAATACAGTGTCTTGCCCATTGTATAATAAAGCATGAAACATTGCTGTATATGGATTGTAATTAGATGATATTACAGCTTTGTTTTGTAATGTTACTTCAGTAGCTGAAAATAAGGCCTGCAAAAACAAATTTACAGGTCCAATCTTTGCACTGGTTATGTTACTACCATCTGAATTAATTACTTTTAATTTCACACACAACTGAGTGCCTTGAAGATCAAGATAGTCCATCGAATTTTGTCCACTAACTTGAAACTCTATTGGCGTGTCATCCGATACTTGAGATATTGGTCGAATCTCTTGATAATAGACATCATTGACTGCCACTTGTGTTGGTGGTAAATCAAACAGTAACAATTCGTTAGGAATACCCTCAGAAAATGCCTCTTGCATGAAATACGACATTTTTAATTACCAAATATGTCCCACGTTGAAATATGTTTCTGTAATTTTCTATCCGTTTTAGGGTATTTATGTTCTATTATTTTCAAACCTTTTCTTGTCTTCTCTTTATGTTTTTTTACAGCATTATATCCTTTTGTATTGTTTTTTCTTGTTTTTTTAGTTGTAGTTAATACCGTTTTTCTTGTTTCCTTAGGTTGTAATCCTTTTCTGTTAACTATCTGTGTTTCCTCCAAAGGCTTAACTAACTTTTGAGCAAGAGATGATACTTCAGATGCTTTTATACCATCTCGTTTCAGTTCACTTTTTGCTTGATTTACAGTCTGTTCTGATGGAGAAACTGAGTTGATGCTGACACTACTTTCTGGAGCAGACTTTTGTGAGGTTACAAATCCCTTTCCTACCTGAGGTTTGTTGTATTTAAAATAGTCAATCCATTTTTGTGGATTAGGAACATACAGTCTAGATTGATTCATTTTCACGAATAAAATGGATAACGTCTAAAATGAAGTGTGAGGTGCGTTGGTGAAGTTATGAATGAGGCATACTCTCCATTAACAGTTTTTATAGTGAACTCTATTTCTTGAAATTCTGACTTGTTTAATGATAGATAAAATGGTGATTCAAACACATATATCCACCTTTTTCTTTGATCACTTTTATCTACTCGTCTCAATAGTGCCTGTTCTCCACCATCGACTATACTGTCTTTACATAAATCACAATAAATAAATAAAGTATCATCATCAATATCTGTCTTTTTTAAACTACTTTGTGACTGTAGTAAACTTATTTCACATAAAGCTATTTTCCAGTGACCTTCAAACCTTAGTGGACGTGTCAACTGGATTTTAAATTTATAGGGTGTATTGTCTGTAAAAATGTGGTTACTTTCACTGTCTCTCACGAACATGTATTGATCCATTTTTAATTATTTTTCTTGTACTTGAGATGCATCAATCCAACTATCAAATGATTTTGGAAAACCTTCCCAACGAACAAAATATTGCAATTTTCCCTTAACTCTTCTCTTTTTTAAGATTTTTTCAATATACCATAAACTCTCTTCATTTTTATCTACAAGAATCATTTCTTGTTCTTTAACATATCCTTCAATGGGCTCATTATTTAAGTCAATGATTTTATACATTGGTATACCTTGTTTAAACATTCTGCTTTTAATTTTAAACACTTCAGTAGTGTATTGCTGTTGATAGGCACGTCTAAAGGGGTGTTTGGTGTAACTTAATCGAATTAAATCACCAATTTTAAACTTAAATGATGGTGGTTTTTTTGGAAATTGTTTTGCTTTCAAATACAGTTTTTTCCAAAGTCGAGTCTCATTCCCTTTCGTAATTTCATGAGGTGACAAACCAAATAAGCTACGATGGGGGTTACTGTTATAACTATTCACAATGTCTTGCAAATGTTCAATATACCTATAATTACGATAATATCGTAACATTCTAAACATCATACTTCTTAATGTTCTAATAACCCTTTCGGCATAATTTGCTTTTTTATTGCTATGAGTGTTAAAAAGATAAATATTCTGTTTCTTCATGAACTTCTTTATATCTTGGTTAATAAATTCTGATCCCTTAGGCCTAACAAAAAAATATGTTTGTTTCCACTGACATGGCCTAAAAAATTAGGGTAGGTAGGTAGGCAAATAATTTTATTTTTAAAAATATTTTTTTTTAGAAAATGTCGTACATGGTGCATCTTCTTCTCATTTTTTTGTGTATAACTGCATGTACAATAACTTTGATGATGTATGTAATGCAATATGGCTTTATTTAAATGCTTTAATGAAATAAAAACTTGCTGTTCATTAATTTTGCATTTGTTGCTTTCCTTATTTCCGAGTTTAATGTTGACTTCTGGCAGCGGCTTTAATAGTCCATTTTATTACCAATAAAAGGCATTACTAAAGTCGCAGTAAGCTTGACCCTCAGTGTCTATAGGGATTCAGTGTTGTTATACTTTCCGTTCCTTTGGAATCATGGAGTATATACTATATTATTTATAATTTATAATATATTAAATAGCCCAAAAGCCATGCTTGGGGGACGCCAGTGGTGTCGCATGTAACATTATCACCATGAAACAGACCCAATCAAACTGGGTGTGCTATTATATTTCTTGGATGCAGTTTATGCTTCCAAAGGACCACATTTTTAGATTATATTATGTACTGGTGTCGTGAGGTCTATCTACCAGGGCTAGCGCTGTCCCAAAATTTCTTTGAGCCGACCAGGTTTTTGTTTTTCACTGCGCGAAAACTGGTTTTGAAATAATTATATATACATTTACTATCAACTTGTTTATATTCTTTTAATGACAACAAGGGCATATCACATATCATAATGTAACATACATTTTTCAATATACAAATAATTAGTATGGTACTTGTCAAAGTACAAACATAAGTTATTTTATAGATGAACATTTAATAGGGGTGTCGATTGTTCCAAATTTGAAATCCTGAAAATTAGGCCGGGGGTCTTGGAACCGCAGCCGCAGGAATCCAACAGGAATAAAGGGCAGATCCACCAACCCATCCAGAGCCTTTACTAATTGTTCTTTTTTATAGTCTTTTCAATTGTATTTTCAGGTGAATACAATTTAAAATATTATAAACCACACCGTCCGTATCACCGCATGTGCATTCGTCATTCTATTTCTTCTATAAAGAACTTCGAAAATAAATTATAATCGACGAAAAATAATGTATACGAAAACGACAGTCCGAAAAATTGTACGCGTTTGCCACATTAATTAAAATGTGCATATCGTTTGACTGCAGACATTGCAAAACCTAGCAAATATACAATATGGTTGCCATATTGCTTTACAATAGCATTTTTATGGGTAAAAAACAACTTAATTATCACCTTTTAATTTCAAACGATAATCGGCAAAAAGGTGTAACATCGTCGAAATAGAACTAATTATTTAATTATCATCCTTTAATTCAGATCGATAGTCGGGAGAAAGGTGTTAAGTAATCAGCTTATAAATAATTTATTTATTGGTACGCTTCTTTTGATTTGCAAATCTTTAAATACGACGTTTGCCATCGGCCGCTATATTGTTGGCAGACGACAAGATCAACTGACTGTGTATTCCAAGTGTACAGTGTCTGCGCATGAATGACCCAATATCATGTGTGAGCAAACTCATTGCTGATTGGCCAGCTACCACGTGCGCTTCAATAACAATAAAAATGATATGCGGATAACGTAGACAAGTTTGACAAGTTTATTGACCGTCGCCGAAAAATACGCGGTCCGATTTTTTTCGAATTTTGGGCTCAAAAAAGATTAGGACCGGCGCCAAAAAATTAGGTAGGGTCGGGCCACCGGAAACAAACAATTATTTTTGTTACGCCTTATCTGTTCGTATTTTGTTGAATTTTCTGTGATGTAAAACATCTTTTATGGCTGATAAAACGGTTTGTGTTTTTTTATTCCTAAGTGCTCGAACCAGTAAAAAACGGGAAAATATGTCTATCACTATGAGTAAAAACTTAACTCCATCGTTATGCTTTGAAATGTTTTCCACTGACATAAGGTCCATATCAGCTTGGTCATTTAGACCTGCTACTTGTACAGGTGGTGTTTTATAAGAATGTCTCACTTGTTTTTGCAACGCATAGGAATCTTGATTATTCAACCACTTGTTGATGAAATTCAAAGTAAACTCTCCTGGGTATTTTTTTCTCAATATGTGTTGTAATTTCACAGCACCTACATAACTGCCAGGTTGCTTAGCATTAAAATAGTATTCTGAAAGAATACGCTCCTTTTGTAATTTATCCATGGTTAATCAATATTGCTTGTTTATTTATAAACATTGACAGTGTGCACTATTCGAAAACAACTTTAACAATGAACAACACGAATACTTCAATGCATATAAAATATTTATTTTATACACATAGTGATCTCATTACAAAACATGTTCAGTACATAATTTTATTTGTTAAATGTGATAAAACACTGATGAGTTTTCTGATATTTCTTTTGTTTACAAACATGTGCTTTTCAACTCTCTCAATTGCCCCCCCCCTACATTCAACAAGACTGGAGGAGTATTCCCCCTTACATTAGCAATCAAATAAAACAGTATGTTCCCTTATACTATACAAAGTTAATATTATAAACATAATAACATTACAAAATATCAAACATTTACAAAACATGTCAACAATTTAAGGTAACAATCTTTTCAAAGTATTACATTGAGAAATATTAAGGGTTACACCAAAATCTGTAGCATTTCCGTTTGCAAAATGTCGTATGTCTATATATGTTTGGTTGCTTATTTTACAAAATGACAAAAACACATTATTTTCTAACGAAAATTGTTCCGTTCGATACAATAAAACCAATGGTGTTGTATTCATTTCAGAAGGCTTCCATTGCTGTGGAGTGCATTGAACGACATCATGGCCTAGAAGAACATACCCGGGGATAATACCAGCAGCAACAAGTGTAAGTAAAGTTATCCTTTTCATCATGACAGTTCTACACTTCACGTTTTTTGCTTTTTGTAAAAGTTCGTTCTGTATATTTACATTGTTTACATCATACACAAAAGATACATTCCCATCAATATTATCTGAACACTCCATTTCTACTAGAAGATCAATCCTTGACTGAATAATAACGTTGAATTACTGTGTTTTTAAATCAGTTACAGCGAAACAATCTGTCTTCTATTTGTGTAATTGTAAGCACCATTTTTTTCATCTTGGCTTTCCATTGATCCGTTTTCATTATGGCTAGAAAGTCTTTGCTCTCTATAAATCGTTTGTGAAGGAAAACCATCTCTGGGGTAATATTCGAAATGGCCATCATTTCTTCCCAAGAACGTATTATGGCATTTTCATCGACTTCTTTCAGCATATCCTCGAAATAAAACTCAAGTTGATACTCCTCATCATCACATATCATGAGGCAGTCATGTTCTTTCTGTGAAGGGTGATTGGTTTGACAACCATAACAGTTCTTTCGAACAGTCATTGTTTTGACTTCACATAAAGCTTTTGCGTATAAAAAGTCAAAGTAGGAACGCATCATCATGACACTCGCTGAAGTTGAGATGTCTAATTGAGGGGGTGATGAAAATTCCACCCCCTCAGTCATGTTATTCTCTTCTTTCCCCATTTCATTGTTTAATGATAAAACACTATGTCCATCTTTACAACTGAGCTTAAAATCTTGAGATGATGAACAAGCCATATTCACTATGTGCTTCTGTCACTTGTTGAAGTGGGAATGAAACACAGTACTTGAGGATTTCTTTATATAGCTTTATATCTAACGAATTTTGTTTTCAAATTTTTCAGATCACGCAACCGCCAAAATGCACGCCGCCATTTTGAAGCATGTCTGAGTGAACCGATGGTTTCCATGGATTCCACGAAGATTCAATTGATTTGTTGGTTTTTAATTCTCCAATTATTTTTAAAAATAAACATTTTGGTGAATGCTGTTTGTGTTCTTCCAACGGATCATCTTCTTTCCCCCATTGGTGTAATCGTACTGCACACGAAAAACATTCTACTGTATCGTTTTTACCTGTGTAATAAAAGCCAGCTGATGATAACTGAAACTTGTTCGGTTGAATTTGAGGTGACCATAGATCAAATGTTTAAGTCTATCTTCATAAAATGTGAGGTGTTCAAATTTGAACTCGAGTTCTTGAAATGCATTCATGGTGACTGTCCCGCTAAAAATGAAATCAGTAGTTCAACACTTTCTTTTAAACTACACATCGTTTCAAACATTGTCGTTGGTAAAATCAACTTGTTTTTTCCTTTTTTAAAAACCAGTTTTACTCGAGATCGTCTCTTTTTCAAAACTAGGGTAAAGTTATTGTCAAGTGTACAACTTATTTCTTTACACACCGGTGACCAGGTTATGTTTTCAAAACCATATTGCTTAAAATAAGATAGTGTATCTTCAGAAAACAGTAACTGTGCCTGTGCCATTATTCTATACGAAAATACACGCACGTATTGTACCCGCAAACGTCCACAAAAATTACACAAATGGATGAAAAGATAAACCACTTAATCCAACAACACTATTAAACCGTGCATACTTGTACCTTAACGATCTTATTATAACGCATCAATATGGCGGATCCATCCTACATTAAACCGACTTAAATCGTCAATATAGCGGCAATCATTCAAACCGCCAAAATGCTCGCTCATGAAATGTTAAACCGATAGTAGTAAAACAGCTAAAATGCTCACTTATCATATTTAAAACCGACACAAGTGAACTCGTCAATATAGCGGCAATTATTCGAACCGCCCGCTAAAATGCTCACGTATTATATTTCAAACCGACGGAGACCGTCAAGATGGCCGCAAAACCGCCAACATTCTTACTCATACGAAACCGCTAAAAACCGACGGAAGTGAAACCGTCAAGATGGCGTCAAACCGCCAACGTTCTTACTCATACGAAACCGCTAAAAACCGACGGAAGTGAAACCGTCAAGATGGCGTCAAACCGCCAACATTCTTACTCATCATATATCAAACCGCCAAAAACCGACGGTTGTAAACCGCCAAGAAGACCGCCAAACCTATCAACCAATCAGAAGACCGATCTCACTCCATTTCAACCAATCAGAACGTTGGGATCTCAAAGATGGCGTCCAAGATGGCGACGAAAAACCTACTTTCCTACTACTTACATGTATATAATTTTGATGTGACACATTTTGGAAGACCTACTTATAAACCAGTTCTGTAGTTGGTGAAAGTGGACTTTTAGTGGATAGAAAGAGTTATATGATTTTTTTAGAGAAATGATCAATATATACAGGTATTTAATTGTTCTTTTATTTCTTTTGTTAATACAAATTATTTGAGACGGTTGTTTTGAGGAAATAACATTTAAGTTCATCCAAACATTTGTTGTTTCAAACATTACATGCTTATCTTTTATTATTTCAAGTGCCGAATAGTTTGTTTCCTAAATGGTGATTGGTGATGATGATGATGATTGGTGAGGATGATGATGATTGGTAATGTTGATGATGATGATGATGATGATGATGATGATGATGATGATGATGATGATGATGATGATGATGATGATGATGATGATGATGATGATGATGATGATGTTAAAAATAAAAAAAATAATTATAAGTATTATCATAATTATAAATATTACGATTGTAATATTAATATGAAAAAAATATTCGACTCTTGACCAGTTGCCGGGCGTTAAATAGAATAATACACACACCCCGCAACTGAGTTTTATATCGTCGCCACATAACTGGGTCTTCTATCGACATCCCGCTATACTTTCCAACTATACTGGGAACGCGCGTCAAGCAGTAAAAGTTTTGCGCACAATAAGTTGTTTTTATACTGGATATACACAATCTACAACAGATAACTACATGTAAAGATTGTATTTCTGAAACAAACGATTTATTGTTATGCCGAAGTTACGGAAGTTACGGGCGCTTTGAACCTTTGCTTTTTTGGTAAAAACAACGAATCAAATTTTCATACCGCATAATAATGTTAAGAAAAGTAATAATATGTTAATGAAAATGCACAAAGAAAACTAAGTATATAAGACTCCCCTGTAAGTATGCAGCAACATCACGAGAATCCGGTAAATATGTCCGGTTGTCTTTATTTAGAGAAATGTGTATGCCTTAAGTCCACTTTCAAGATATTTATTTTTCTGTTCATTTCTTTTCAATTGAACCTTTAAATAGTGAATGTGTTTTTGTATTTTATGTACGTAATTACCACTACGATACAATTAAAAAAAATGTGTTCCTTAATGATTATTTGTAACAGATTCAGTAGCCGGTCAAGAAGTAACAGTTTTACAAACAATTATTTGTTAATATACTGAATATACATTATTAACAAAAGATAAACACATTTCCAAACTGTCTTTCTGAAATAAACGTTTTATTGGCATGCCGACATACGAAAATAACGGTCGCGTTTCAATATTCGTTCCGCATACTACTTCCACGTTTAAGATAAGGTGTTTATTTTTTAATGTGGATACATTTCACTTTAGTATTTTTTTCCGCTGTTTAAAAAAAGGAAATAAAATATTTTTATATCAACAAAAAGCATTTTATAAGTGTCGTTTATCTTTTCGACGTTTTAATAGCATCAGACACGCAATATCAGACTGTACGTTCGAACGTCGTTTTATGTCTTCGAAGGAAACAAATAAAGTAATAGCTTTTAGTATCTTCGTCCAACAACTTACAACATATGGGCTTCGCTTCTGCTGATTTTTTAAATTCATACTCATTTACATTTTTTGTTACTTACAAAACAATGATGGGATACAGATTCTTGATATGACCGAATCGGAATTGAAAATGGTGGAAGACCATATGGGTCATCACCTTAACGTCCACAACAATGTTTACAGACAACAAAGCTCTATGCTAGAAAAAAAGAAGGCGGCAAGGTTATAAGTTGCCACGAAAATGGACATCAAATCATAAATAATTATGTTTTTTTTAACTGAGATTCATTTAACAAATTTAATAGATATGCTTTGTTTAGATTATTATTGTTATTATAAAATTTGATGGAACCATTAACTGAAATACATATTATATACATAAATATTTAAAACACGAAAATATTCATCACATTTTATCATTAGTTGTTTTCGGTACTAAAAGAACAGTCTTTACTAAAGCTCGATAATACACAAAATTTATGAACTCGTTTAATCAAATATGGTCGAAAATTCCAAATCCTGAATATACACCTTATCATTTAATAAGTATTTTATTATAGATATGCCCCAACCTGTTAAGAGTGTCAGTTTATCAGATAGTGAACGCAAATATAGTAATAATTGAATATTAAATCGCCTAAAAGAATTTTATTTAGGACACAGGTAATGCAATTTTTTATTCTTTATAAAGTGCATATTATGTATATTTAAAAACTACACAGATTTCTCTTCATTTATTGAGGTCATATAAAACGAAAGCTCAGCAAGCTTGCATCATGCTGCATCGGAAACTCTTTCAGGTGTGTTAAAAAATAATAACACGAATGATGTTGTTATTATTTTTAACAATAAAAACAGATAAATATTATATATCTCAAATGCCGTTATGTTTCAAAGATTTCAAAACATACAGTGTAGTTGGGAATATAAAGTGGTTAATTATTTAAGTATCTAATTAATAACTATTGTTTTTTTACGATGCTTGATCAGTATTGCATCGAAAAATACTGTATAGAGTAAAAAGCATATACAATTAATTGTTACGTTTGAACCATATTTGAATAAAACATAAATATTGTGGCAGCTTAGTTACCTGCTCGTTTCTCAAACGATCGTATGATGTAATAATAAACACATGGGCACTTATCAAATGATTGTTTCATTTGTTAAAGTTTATTTTTGTAACAAAGTCCGATGACCGAGAATCTACATGCAGGGACTATACTAATGCAAAAAATGAAAACCAACGAAAAACAGACAGGACCTGGATTTTTATAAAATGATACGTCTTTTAAACGAAAAATACCATTAAACCGCAAAGTGTCGTATCTGACTAGCCTGTGCGAACGGAACAGACTCATATGTGACGATACTTAAGTATATGCATTAAGCCCCGTTTTCCCAAAGCGAGGCTCGTATTAAAGTCATCGGATAAGAATTCTTGTTTTACGAAGAGCGAGGAATAAATAACCACTAATGTAAATGTCAAAATATGTAAGAGAATTTTTTTTACCTCGTTAAGTATCATGACTCATAAGCACACGATTTGGAGTATTATCATAAAGTACAAAATGGTGATAAGAACTGCTCAGTATTTTTAAGTATTAAAGGTATTTGAAGGAGGGACCATTCTATGGGAACAATGGGTATGTTAGAAGGTCATTTTTTTAGCCGTGCTCTAAGCAAACGGGGCTTAATGCATGTGCGTAAAGTTTCTTCAAAATAGCCCGTGCAGTCTGCACAGGCTAATTGGGGCCGACACTTTCCGCCTAGATCAGTGTTTTTTAAATGAGAATTTAGAAGGGATTACAAAATCCGTAAAGCGGAAAGTGTTGTCCCGGATTTATCTGCGCGGATTTCAATGCTAATCTGTGACGACACTTTTCGCACATGCACTGAACTCGTTTTTTCCAGACCGTGGCTCATTTATAAAAAAATTCTGCAGTAACGCCAGAGATTTAGAAAACAGCACAAACAAGTAATCTTACAATTCAAGTATTTAATTTCTACCTACCTAAATTTTAATTATGCTGGAATATTGGAATATTGGTAGTTTGTCGGATGGTCCTGAAAAGAAATGCTCACGAAAATTTTCGTATGGTTTTTAGCTTATGTCATGGTCCTGTGTCCGTCGTGTGTGCGTTCGTACGTCCATGCGTGCGTGCGTTAACTATTTCTTGAAACATCTTCTTCTCCTAAACTACTGGTCCAATTCTGATGAAATTTCTCAGGAATGTTCCTCTGGTGAACCTCTTTCAAATTTGTTCAAATGATGACCCTGGGGTCAAATTTGACTTTGCCCCTGGGGGTCAAAAAATTGAAAATTTGCTTATATAAGGCCTATTTTGTGCAAACTTTATAAATCTTCTTGTCAAGAACCATTGGGTCAGGGCTACCAAACTTGGTATGTAGTGACATCTTATAGTCCTCTAAAATGTTTGTTCAAATTTTGCCCCTGGGGTCAAATTTGACCCTGCCCCGGGGGGTCAAAAATTGAAAATTTGCTTATATATGGCCTATTTTGTGCAAACATTAAAAATCTTCTTGTCCATAACCGTATGGCGTAGGGCTACCAAATTTGGTATGTAGTGACATCTTATAGTCTTCTATCAAGTTTGTTCAAATTATGCCCCTGGGGTCAAATTTGACCCTGCCCCGGGGGGTTAAAAAATTGAAAATTTGCTATATAAGGCCTATTTTGTGCAAACTTTAAAAATCTTCTTGTCCATAACCATTGGGCCTAGGGCTATCAAATTTGCTATGTAGTGACATCCTATAGTTTTCTACCAAGTTTGTTCAAACTATGCCCCTGGGGTCAAATTTGAACCAGCCCCGGGGGTTAAAAAATTGAAAATTTGCTTTTATAAGGCCTATTTTGTGCAAACTTTAAAAATCTTCTTGTCCGTAACCATTGGGCCTAGGGCTACCAAATTTTCTATGTAGTGACATCTTATAGTCCTCTACCAAGTTGGTTCAAATTATGCCTCTGGGGTCAAATTTGACCCTGCCCCGGGGGGGGGGGTTAAAATAGAAAATTTGCTTATATATGGCCTACTTTGTGCAAACTTTAAAAATCTTTTTAACCATAACCATTGGGCCTAGGGCTACCAAATTTGGTATGTAGTGACATCTTATAGTCCTCTATCAAGTTTGTTCAAATTATGCCCCTGGAGTCAAATTTGACCCTGCCCCGGGGGGTTAAAAAATTGAAAATTTGCTTATATAAGGCCTATTTTGTGAAAACTTTAAAAATCTTCTTGTCGATAACCATTGGGCCAAGGGCTACCAAATTTGGTATGTAGTGACATCTTATTGTCCTCTACCAAGTTTGTTCAAATTAAGCCCCTGGGATCAAATTTGACCCTACCCCGGGGGGTCAAAAAATTGAAAATTTGCTTATATAAGACATCTTCTTGTTCTTTATTATAGAGCCTAGGGCTACTAAATTTGGTATGTTGTGATATCTAATAGTTCTCTACTAAATTTGTTCAAATTATTCCCCAGGGCTCAAATTTGACCCTGTCCCGGGAGGTCACAAAACTGAACATATGACGTTTACCAGAGGAGATTACTGCGGCCGTGTGGCTGTGACCAACAACAACAGCAACATCTTGTAAACATGAGATAAAACCCTGTCATTTAGTGCCATTTTAGATCAGATGGTGACTGCTTAAAAAGGAATTGAAGTAAGAACATGTGTTCTGAATGTTTTTCTTATAAACTGAAAAAAGTCGGGATTTATTTAAATATGTCAAAAGTGACCATATATCCCGATACAAAATTTTCGGATGACATGTTTATTTAATGTCTTTTTTGTAGTGTTTAAACCAGTTTAATAATATCTTATTGATTTTAAAACACAACTTCCATGAACATAATTATTTCCATAAAAGTCAATATATGATACTGCATTGTAAACTCAAACTTTGTATCCTAGAGAAGGTGTTGGAATTAATGAAGTGCAATGTTCTTAACTGTCTATATGCTGCTTTTTAATAACTAATGATTCATTGTTCCATTTGTGAATTGTGACTCATGAATTGTGGAGATATGATTGTCAATTGCTCAACGATCCATATAAATTTCTGATCATTTTATAATTTTCTTAATATAAGTTATGAATTGATCTTAGAAGTCATATGTATTACTTAATTAAATACATTTATAAATATAAGAAATAATCTTTAGATTATCATAATATTCTCAGGCCTGTTGGTCTAAGGGATGTGTGGGTTGTTAATTATGTGTATGCCCCTCTTCGAAGAAGAGGGTGTTTATTGTTTTGCACATGTCGGTCCGTCCGTCATCCGTATGTCCGTCCACCAGATGGTTTCTGGATGATAACTCAAGAACGCTTAGGCCTAGGATCATGGCATTTCATAGGTACATTGATCATGACTCGCAGATGACCCCTGCTGATTTTGAAGTCACTAGGTCAAAGGTCAAGGTCACGGTGACCCGAAATAGTAAAATGTTTTCCGGATGATAACTCAAGAACGCTTATGCCTATGATCATGAAACTTGATATGTACATTGATCATGACTCGCAGATTACCCCTATTGATTTTCAGGTCACTAGGTCTAAGGTTAAGGTCACGGTGACCGGAAATAGTAAAATGGTTTCCGGATGATAACTCAAGAACGTTTTATGCCTAGGATCATGAAACTTCATAGTTGCATTGATCATGATTCGCAGATGACCCCTATTGATTCTCAGGTGAAAGGTCAAGGTCACTGTGACCCGAAATAGTAAAATGTTTTCTGGATGATAACTCAAGAACGCTTATTCCTAGGATCATGAAACTTCATAGGTACATGGATCATGACTCGCAGATTACCCCTATTGATTTTCAGGTCACTAGGTCAAAGGTCACGGTGACTCAACTTATTATAACTCAAGAACGCTTACGCCTAGGATCATGAAACTTCATAGGTACATGGATCATGACTCGCAGATTACCCCTATTGACTTTCAGGTCACTAGGTCAAAGGTCAAGGTCACGGTGACTTCACACAGTAAAATGGTTTCCGGATGATAACTAAAGAAAGCTTACGCATAGGATCATAAAACTTCATAGTAACATTAATCATGACTCACAGATGGACCCCTATTGATTTTCAGGTCACTAGGTCAAAGGTCAAGGTCACAGTGCCAAAAAACGTATTTACTCAATGGCTGCCACTATAACTGACAGCCCATATGGGGGGGGCATGCATGTTTTAAAAACAGCCCTTGTTTGAGATGATTCTTTACAAAGAAAGATGCTTCTATTGTATTTGTTATAAATGTGTGAAAGGCTCTAAGAAGGAACCAAAGATTATTTACCCATTTACCAAACACCAACAGGATTTTACGGGTTTATAGCTGACGACTTTATAAAAAATTATGATAAAATGAGAAATTGCTCAAGATGAGCAATTTCTCCTTTTATCACAATTATTTCTACCCTACCTGATTATTTACTTAATATTCCATTACAATTTAATTGTCGTCTGCAACCTTTTTCAAATTGGGAAAGTCCAAAATGTGTCGTTTGGTAAAGGGTTAAGGCATTTTGATTCCTACGGGTCTTGTGAATCTGTTTCAAATCAAATGCGTATATTTGATCTTCAGAATCTAAAAATATGTGAAATAGAAAGAACGACAATATCTTTTGGAGAGATAAATGTACCTACGTTATAAGCAATGGGACTGTGCTTCAAAGGAACAATTCCCGGGCTTTTTAGTCTGTTTAGTTAACACGGTAGTAACTTTTTCCATATATAAAAATGCTCATCTTCCAACTTTTAGCGCCCAGTGGGACGAGGGATAGACAGAGAAAGTCACATGCTTGAGTACATTTCAACCCATGCGCATTGCGCGTTTTTTTCGCATAAAAACAGTGGAGCGATACAGGGCCATCATGGCCCTATTGTTACTTAATGTATCATGAGCAACAGCTATGACACAATATATGACCCGCAAAAATGGGTCTTATGCCACATGCGGACAGCGTAGCTCCAACTATATATCTAAGAACGGTCTAAGTTCGCGGTTGCGTAATTGTAATGGTGCCTGTCTAGCAATTATGTGGTCCCGGGCTTGATCCTAACGGGTTTCATGGAGCCATCTTCAGATCTCTTAATACATCAAGGACCATTTCCGACAATTGTCTGAAGATAAGCCAAAAGCTTTTGATGCATCGAGATAAAGTAATAGTTTTAAAATCATCCTTCCACGCAAATATAGTTAACATATTTTGAAAAGAATTAGACCAGTATACTGGTATTTACGAAATGACGTGTTATGCACTAAACTTAACGCTGATCGATATATCCTGAGTGTTCTCCGTCCTATTTCATCATTTATATTTATTATACGCAAGGTACTGTTGATATTTCATGTTGCGAAGGATCACCATGTGTAACAACTTTATTTGTATATAATATGTAATTGAAGTTTAATATATTTTCGTGCAATTGAGCTTACCTATATATGTGTAGTATATAGCAGGTGATGCTTAGGATTAAATAACGACTTGTCCCAAAAATATGTTACAAAGCAATAGAGTTGAAACCTGCTTTCATGTTTGGTTACCTCTGACCCCATTAAAATATTTTTGAAAATAATAGACACGCATCTACATTTTTAGGCAAATAACTTGCTTTATGAAGTTGTATCGTTTTTGATACTTTAAACATTGTATACAATACAAGTATTAACATTAAAATTAACAGATTTAATATAAGTGTCATCTTCAATAGTATCATTATGGGGTTTAGTAAGTTTGTATTAACTCTAATTCATATTTATTATAATTTTAATTATTTACAGTTACAGAAAGAAGTGTTAAGCCATTATATTGCGTCAACAAAAATATTTTTAGAAATAAAACCGCGTCGGGAAAATAAAATAATCTTGGATTGTGTTATACTTTACATTATACAATGTTAAATTTATACATGTAAAGAAACTTGTGAATATTGAATGCATTCAAAACCACAATGCGGTCCTAATTTATAACATTTTTTGTAGTTACATTTGTTTTGTTAAGGACCATTGAACCCGATTTTTTTAAACATCGGAATTACTGTTAGTCAATGAAAAGTGAACAATACAAGTCTACTGTACTTCTGTTTTGTTTTGATTCAATATTACTATACTTGTATAATATATATTTACATGCACCCATCGTTTATCGAGTTGCGGATCTCCAATTAGTGGAGAAGAATTGAATCAATGATGATATAAACTTTCAATGTCAAAAGTTTTTATTCTTTATCTATTAGCTATATGTATATCTCAGAAATCTAAAACACATATTGCATTTCATCAGCATATTCGAATTATCAAGTCAGAACACCGTACTGTATATTCACTTCTGTTCGTAAACTATATTCGCGTTTACTTTTGAAAATAAAAAAAGAGTCAATGGCGGGATAAATACAATATCGGGTAAATGTCAGCACATATAAGTTTACTTTCTCGGCACGAAAACTCAAAGCGACAATGCTTCTGCTTTATGTTCTCTACGTGAAGCTAAATAAGCGTATATATATCTAGTTTTTTCTATACGCATGATATCATAAACAATCGGTAGTGAATTAAAATGCAATGAATTTTTGATAAGTTACTGTATCTTCATACTCGTAATCTGCGTTAAGATAATAACATGGCAATAATTATAATTAAATCCAAGTAAAATCACAAATAAGCACAAAACACCGATTTATAAAAAAAGAAATAAATTAAAAACTTACCCAAACCTTATATCACATTGTTAAATGCAATTTATTTTGTATTATATTTATAGATGAATGATGCCGAATCTGGCACTTTGTTCACCACATTAAACATATTGTTGTTCAATTCATTTTATCAAAGTAACTTGGTAATTTTTGTTCTGATATTTTTCAATATTATGCGAAAGTCATTATCCAGACACGTTTTCTATAAGTGGTGTCTGATATACATTGTATTCCATGTGATCAGGGCAATGGAAAATACGACTCCGTTAGGGATACTGTGTGTCTAATTGGTCTTTTAACTTTAATATTTATCATGACCTATAACCTAGAACGAAGTATCTGGTCAAGCGCAAGACTTATCTGGTCTCGTCATAGTTTTCATTTCTGCAAGGAAACTATAACTTATTTTAAAAGAAATCCACAGACCACCATGGTAATATGTACGCCCTCCAGCGAGGAACTCTATTTGCAAATTACACTTTTACGGAAAGTAGTATACCTCTGAAAATAAACTTCTGTTGAATTACGTCAGAACAAAAATGGAAGATGTTAAATATAATAATTATATGTTGTAGTTTTTTACGGAACGGTATAAAAACATTAAAAAATTCCGTCTTCTATACCTTAAAAATGGCATACCATACAAATGTTCTAGTATCCATTTTTTTATATCAAAGAAAATCCATTTTAAAGTTACGCAAAATATTTATAGTGAAAAATGTTAACATGTAATATAAATGTCATCATTAATAATATGATTATGGAGTTCAGTAGTTTTGAATTTACTCTAATGATTATGTTTATATTAATAGTAGTAGTAGTAGTAGTAGTAATAAGAATAATAATAATGATAATAATTATTATTATTATTTTTTTTTGTATTATTATAAAATAATTATAATGATAATAATATTTATTATAATTATAATAATACTTATAATTATTATTAGTATTATTTTATTATTATAATATTTATTGTTATTATTATTATTATTAAAAAACGAAAAAAAATATAGGTTTTAGGGTAAATTCAAAATTACGGAGCTCCATAATAATAATAATAATAATAATAATAATAATAATAATAATAATAATATTATTATTATTATTATTATTATTATTATTATCATAATCATCATCATTATCACAAGTTTGCTTATTTAATTTAACTTTTCGATGATAAATTAACATGTTAACAGTGTGAGATAATTTTATTTTAGTATATTATTATATTCCAGCAACCAGAAAGTAGTTTATATTATAGCAATATTACTTATTTGATTCAATCAAAAATATCGTACGGAACTTAAATTTAGCACCCCGCTATACAGGGAATGTCAGTATATATATATATATATATATATATATATATACATATATATATATATATATATATATATATATATATATATATATATATATATATATATATCAGTCCCCTATTGAACATTTTCAACTTTTCTTAATTTTTCTGTCGATTTATTCTTAAATTCACCAATATCTATTGCAAAATACCTAATATTCCGGGTCTAGACATAAACCAATATATAAAATAACGTATTATATTAACAAAAAAATTGAGAAAGAGCCCCAGGGTATGGCAATTAGACCCCCCCTTAGCCTACCCCCGGGCAAATATTTAGGTCAAAGTTTTAATTTTGTTCGGTTTGGAATACAAATATAATTATTTGTGCCAAGTTTTAGCCCTACAAGTGCAGACATGACGGAGGAGGATAGTATTAAAGACCCAAAAAGGGAAACAATCAATAATATTCATTAACATCTTACTTAATCACGCCCAAGTCAGACTCCTATGCTCCCTAGGGTTAAGGCACGTCAAAATGTTTGTCGTGCCTCTTCCAACAAATCTAGATATTCGTCAGTCGCATAGTCACATTAAAAAGCAAGTACATGGCTAAACAGGCCTTTAAAATTGTCAAAAAAAACATAGGGTAGGTCACTTTGACCCCCATTAGCCTATCCCCGGGCCAATATTTAGGTCAAAGTTTCTATTGTGTTCGGTTTGGTATACAAATATTATTAATTGTTCCAAGTTTCAGCCCTACAAGTACAAGCATGAGTGAGTTTGGTAGTTTTAAGTGACAAAACCATAAAAAAGGCAAAAAAATCCAGAGTCCCTCCCTTGGCCACGCCTTAGCCCGACCCCTGGGCTCCCGTGCACCCCTAAGAGCGCAACAAATTGTCCGTCTTGCTTTGTCCTACACATATAGATATTTTTAGGCCGATTATGTCACAAATCGAATTTATAGAAATTTAAACCGTCCAAAAAACGGTGAAAATAACGTGAAAAACGGTTTTTCAGACCCACACGGAACACCATACACAAATATTATTATTTTTTTCTATAAATCCTGTCTGATTTTTAAGACCTTTCCAACGGTATATAACATGATTGGGTACTTTGTGGCTACGATAGTGCTGTAGAGTGGATAATTTCTCAATTTTGGCCAAATTAAACGAAAAACAATGGTCAGTCGACTTCTAAGGGCTATAACTGCCTTATTTATGGTTCCAGGGGCCATACTCAACTACCATTTTGACGGAAATTCTATAACAATTTCGAAAATGTATATTGTTTAGGCTCTATCTGCAAAAATAAATTAACTGTGATCGTCAAAGTGATACATTGTGTAAAACGACTTCAAAAAACGGGCTGGAAAAAGAACCATAACTTTCTTATTAACCCCCTTAACCCGGCTGTAAAACCCTCACGCTCTAGATATCTTACCCCTCTATTTATTTACGCGATATCAGGTATCCAAGTATCACAACAGAGGAGCATTAGATATCCAAAGAGAGTTTGATCGATAAAAAGTTCGTATTTAACACTGTTGCAAAATTCAAAGGGCCATTACTCCTGAACGGATAGTTCGATTCCCAAAAGTAACATTGTTCCTGGTGGTGCTTGGCAAGACCTTTCAAACGGTGCCCATATTGTGGGGGGTCACATGACCTACACGAGGTTCATCTTCTTGTGCCACAAATATGCCACAATAGCCACTTGCAAACAATATCCCCCAAGACCCGATGTGAGCGAGAAAATTAATTTTAGGGGTGAACTTTTGACCCCTAATGGGGTTGAGGTGTATGATTGGTATATAAGTTCTGTACCTTTAGAGGGTGCCAACGCAATCCAGTTTCCGGACTAGGGTCGAAGATTTACGGACTTTTTAACGATCAAACTTAGGGTTAACTCTAGGGCCCAGATGGATCCCTAAAATTCGACCCTCCGGTCTGGGAACGCTTCTCTCGCTTCAGCTAGCTCCAAATTATATATGTACCAAATTTGACCTCTCTAGGTTAACCCTATTTTTTGTATAGGGTTTGAAAAAAATAATAGTGAAAAATCGACTTAGATGCTCATAAGGGAGATTTTAGATTACATATTAGTGCATATCAGAGCGTACTTAATAGATAAGAGGTTTTTGTCAAACAACGGTTTTGTTCTTAAAATATGCCCTACTCAGAGCGCATCGTGTTACACTTTGTCATGAATTATCGTCTTATTCACCTCATGGAAACAAATGAGACTAGAATAAATAGAAATTGAATCACGTTTCCGGTAACGTTATATGTAACATGATACTAAATAATTGAGTCATGAAGGAGCTGTACTCTCTTAAACAATCTAGTTTACTCGAAGGCAGCGTTAACACGTTAGACTATTGTTCTGGTTTTATCTTTTGGGGATATTAATATGGCATGCATATGTGTTTCCTATTAAATCGATCCCTGAAATACGATAAATTTGGAGACTATAGTGGAAAATTGCACTAGGAATGGAAAAGGTTACATTCCATTAGAAAACGGCTGGATAAAAGAAGGTGCAAAAACAGTCGATTTTGATTTGTGTCATGTTCTTTCTTGGTGTGTACATGACACATCTTTTATATTGCTTAAATCGCTTCAGCTTAGAATGCCCTTCAAGAAAATAAAGGTTATTGGGGTATGTCTCTAAATTAAAAATGTTGCATTTATTTTCGCTTATAGTTGTCGCTTTTACTTTGAAATATAAATGGAAAATGTTTAGTATATTGTGACCGTAATAGATTCTTATGGTAAACATATCATATCTAATTTGAAATGCAAAACACATATTGTTCAATTGAAACATTATATTGTATGGTATCGTTATTAGTTTTTTAAGCGTTGTGTAGCCTTTTAATCATTTTATTAATAATTCAAAGAATAAAGGTATACAATAACATTTTAACTACCGGTAATTTAACTAATTATGGATTTTTTAAATTGACCTTTTGTTTGTGACATTCTTCCTATTTGCAACCATTAGTTATATGAAGTACATTACATTTACTTATAGAGCTTGGCATAATTTAGAATCACGTGAACATCAGATTTATCTTCAAACTGTCACTGAAATGTGTATCGCATTTCTAAACATAACAAGGGCTGTTTGTAAAACATGCATGCCCCCCATATGGGCTGTGCGTTGTACTGGCAGCCATTGTGTGAATACGACTTTTGTCACTGTGACCTTGACCTTTGACCTAGTGACCTGAAAATCAATAGGAGTCATCTGCAAGTCACGATCAATGTACCTATGAAGTGTCATGATCCTAGGCAAAAGCGTTCTTGAGTTATCATCCGAAAATCATTTTACTATTTCCGGTCACCGTGACCTTAACCTTTGACCTTGTGACCGCAAAATCAATAGGGGTCATCTGCATGTCATGATCAATCTACCTATGAAGTTTTATGATCATAGGCATATGCGTTCTTGAGTTATCATCCGGAAACCATTTTATTATTTCGGGTCACCGTGACCTTGACCTTTGACCTAGTGACCTGAAAATCAATAGGAGTCATCTGCGAGTCATGATCAATTTACATATAAAGTTTCATGATCCTAGGCATATGCGTTCTTGAATTATCATCCAAAAATCATTTTACTATTTCGGGTCACCGTGACCTTGACCTTTAACCTAGTGACCTTAAAATCAATAGGGGTCATCTGCGAGTCATGATCAATCTATCCATGAAGTTTCATGATCCTAGGCGTATGCATTCTTGAGTTATCATCCGGAAACCATTTTACTATTTCGGATCACCGTGACCTTGACCTTTGACCTAGTAACCTCAAAATCAATAGGGGTCATCTGCAAGTAATGATCAATCTACCCATGAAGTTTCATGATCCTAGGCCTATGCGTTCTCGAGTTATCATCCGGAAACCATTTTACAATTTCGGGTCACCGTGACCTTGACCTTTGACCTAGTGACCTGAAAATCAATAGGGGTTATCTGCACGTCATGATCAATGTACCTATGAAGTTTCATGATCCTTTGCCCAAGCGTTCTTGAGTTATCGTCTGACAACCACCTGGTGGACGGACGGACCGACCGACCGACCGACCGACCGACCGACCGACCGACCGACCGACCGACCGACCGACCGACCGACATGAGCAAAGCAATATACCCCCTCTTCTTCGAAAGGGGGCATAAATATCAACTCGCTGCCAAACGTACGAATGCAACTGTTAACACACATTTGTGTATATAAATAAAAGTTGTATATGGTTGTTTCACCGTTTATTTTTCAATCATGTCTTTTATCCATAACATAATGATTAAATATTTTTATATTCATTCATTTTAAAATAAAAGCTTGATAAACTCTAAATAGCGTCTGCAGAAATTCGTGAATCATATTAAAACAACCACCAGTAGCAGACCTTTTGTAATGGGGCAAAGAATCATGACCCGCGGGCTGGGGGTGGGGTCGGGTTTAATTCAAATAATTAGTATATTATAGCAGATGCAATAACAACCAAACATATAGCAATGATGTTGATAAAGGTTTTCCCTTCTATTTATATTATTTAATGTGTGTGTGTGTGTGTGTGTGTGTGTGTGTGTGTGTGTGTGTGTGTGTGTGTGTGTGTGTGTGTGTGTGTGTGTGTGTGTGTGTGTGTGTGTGTGTGTGTGTGTGTGGTGTGTGTGTGTGTGTGTGTGTGTGTGTGTGTGTGTGTGTGTGTGTGTGTGTGTGTGTGTGTGTGTGTGTGTGTGTGTGTGTGTGTGTGTGTGTGTGTGTGTGTGTGTGTGTGTGTGTGTGTGTGTGTGTGTGTGTGTGTGTGTGTGTGTGTGTGTGTGTGTGTGTGTGTGTGTGTGTTGTGTGTGTGTGTGTGTGTGTGTGTGTGTGTGTGTGTGTTGTGTGTGTGGTGTGTGTGTGTTGTGTGTGTGTGTGTGTGTGTGTGTGGTGTGTGTTAGGGTGTGTGTGTGTGTTAGGGGTGTGTATGTGTGTTAGGGGTGTGTGGAATGTGATGGGGGTCATTTAGAGTCAGTTTGTCATCACTCTATCATAAGAAATTGTCTGCAGTATTATACCACCATGCTTTGGAGGAATTCGAATAATTTGTCACATGCTGGTATCAGACCTGGTGTCGGGTGCAGAATAGCTACCGCCGATGTCATAGTCAAATTACGCTTGGCCAAGCTGTTATTTTACCAAACATTCTAAACATTCTCATAATTCTAAATAACCTGGTACCCATGAAAATCTGTGTCATATTTCCAAATAACCTGGCACCCATGAAAACCTGTATTAGACGGCACGTCGGGCGCAAGATTCACATAGTTACATAAATGGCGATATAAATATGTTTTACCGAGCTCTTTTTCTAGCTACTACGTAAAGTGGAATTTCGCGAATAAGTTTGGTATGAGAATCAAAAGGATCGCGAATAAGTTTGGTATGAGAATCGCAAGGATCGCGAATAAATATGGTATGAGAATCGCAAAGATCGCGAATAAGTTTGGTATGAAAATCGCAAGGATCGCGAATAAGTTTGGTATGAGAATCGCAAGTTTTAGGTCATATTCAAATAGTCAAATATAAACAATGTAAGCAATTCAAAGTCAAAATAGCGCTTGATCAGAGTATCGCAAGATGGCGCCATACTTGGAAAATATGAGAACCTATTAGCCTTCTCCCGGGAAAAAGGGCTTAATGCATTTTCGTAAAGTGAAGTCTTAGATTAGCTTGTGCAGTCCACACAGACTAATATCGGACCTTCCGCTGTTATTGATATTTGTGTGTAAAGGAAGTCTCTTCTAAAGGAATATCCATTATTTGTGCATATATCCGTCCCAGATTAGCATCATCGAACTAAACAGGCTAATCTGGGACGACACTTTACGAACATGCATGAATTACATTTTATTATCAGAACGCGGCCAATATATGATCGATACAGTGTCACATTCAAGATTCAGCTTGTTTTCTTGTATGTCAAGATCACACACTTGATGTCAAGTGTCAAGAAGATAAACTGCTATCGTGTCAAACGGAACGTGGGGTGAATAATCGCATTCAATTATTAGTTACTGCTAAAATAGAGATTTAGACGTTTCAAAAACAGCACGAAACATGTTTAATTGTTTATTATTATTGTGTCCTTATGCATTAATTGTACTTGTTTATTCTACCATGACGTAGATTGATATATCGTTGTTGTTCAAGATATTTTTTATATCGTAACTTTGTGCGAAATGAATTTCAGCTATGCAAATAAGTAAAACTTCGCACCTGTTTGTCGTTAGCTGACAGTTGTTTATGATTGTACTTGATTCTTCAAGGGACAAAAACTTGGCAAAGCGACCATGTAAAAAAAATGACACATATTCAAAAAGTATGTCCGCGTTATATTAAAAAAATCAAAATAACACTCCTGACTTAGAAAAATAATGAAAATATATGAGTCGTGTTCTGAGAAAACTGGGCTTAATGCATGTGCGTAAAGTGTCATCCCGGATAAGCCCGTGCAGTCCGCACAGGCTAATCAGGGACGACACTTTCCGCATAAACTTGATTTTCGGTAAGGAGTGACTGCCTTGAAACTAAAAATACCATAAAAGCGGACAGTTTTGACCCTGATTTGCCTGTGCGGATTGCACATGCTTATCTTTGTAAGGCATAGCAAATCTCCATTGATATGGGCCGTCGTTTGTGAAAAAGGGCAAAATGCAGTCCGCACAGGCTAATCAGGGATGACACTTTCCGCTTTAATTGTAATTTTCGTCTATACACGGTATCCTTTTACGGACAATCCAGTTCAGGTGGAAAGGGTCATCCCTGCTTAACCTGTGTGAACTGCACAGGCTAATCTGGGACGAATTTCTACGTCATTGCTTTAAGCCCTGTTTTCCTAGAGTGATGCTCAAATAGGGATTTCGCTTCTAGACAAGCATGACTCTGAAAAACAGAAACATACTACGTTCTTCATTTGGTAAACCCTTCTATCAGTTGTATTTACAAAACCGTTTACTATTGTATCATTTACGAAAATATATATTATAATAAGCCTAAGATGTAGCGTGTCATTTTAGGAGGCCATATGTCATCAACTTTATACTAAAAACGTCAATAATTATACACTTAATATAAACTGATATACAACTTTGAGCTCTAGAACATACAGTGAGCAAATAATGAAAAACAACATCAGATGCAAACACCTTTACTGAGACCAAATTGCAGCCAATACGAACGATCCATCTAGAATTATGAAAGACAAACGTTTATTTATTTGTCACACTGGTATAACTAACGTATTAGTCTTATGTCGCATTTTTTCTGACGTACATTTTGACAGCGCAAGAATGAGAACACTATTTTTGCGTCATTCGATTAAGTTTTGGTATATCTGATTGATGTCAGTCGAAGCATTTGTTTTATCATCCTAGGAGATAGTGGTCTGCTAGTATTATTGTTTTCAAAATGACTTGTTAATGCGTTATATGTCCTGTCAAATTCCTTTTGTATTGGTTAGGCTCAGATAAGAAACTATAAAACCATTTGTGGTCGCTTACAATTGGCGTTGTTATTTCTTCCGTAATATTTCGTCTTTTTGCGATAAAACTTGTCAAACAACATTAGCGAGATCCTACAATAAGTAATTCAGTGTGTAATAATACTTCAAAGTAGACAAATATAGATTCATTTTTATAACAGTGTGCCTTGATATGGTAGTGCGTTTAAAGCGTTTTTTATTATTTAGCGAGCACACAATTGCCTATATAAATCAACGTATTAGCAATTTTATTTGTATTGACATAATAAAATAGTCATCAGTACGTGTATGTTGTGATATATTTATGGCGAAATGACATCGGAATACAGTTTATTGTTATTGAATTAATACTCACTCGACATGCGGCATGCGTGGTTCACGTTTCAACGAGTAAGTGTATTTGGGCCCTACTCGTTGAATAAGGGGTTTAATGCATGTGCGTAAAGTGTCGTCCCTGATTAGCCTGTGCGGAATTCACAGGCTTTTAAACCTTTGTAACTTTTGGTTAAGTTAATGGTTTCATATTGTCCTCTCATTTCTAATAAAATGCGACCGCGGTCGAAGGACGCATTACTTCAATAAAACAGATTTTTATTTTAGATATAGAGTAATTAGAGATTTCGGAATAATTATAAAGTATGAATTTGAAGGTTTATGACAACACAATGGTTATAAAAACCGAAAAGAAATCGCGCTCTTTCGCCTCCCATAGTCTCAATTAGATCATCAATGCTAAATATAACACTAGTATACTGCATTCCTTGTTGAAACGATGTTAATGTTTATATCGTCGCTGTTCTTCAAAAACCGCGTAAGTCAAATTAGGCGCAAAATGTTATTTGTTTTTACAAGAACGGCGGGTTCACGGGTCATTTTCTGCGAAAATACTGGATTTCATATCCAATTGGAAGTCATAGATATAGGCACGTGAGAAAATCCCGAACACTCATTGGTGCACTAATTGTTTCTGCAAAAACTGCGTAAGTAAATTTTTCAAACTTTTCAAAAAACATTTTTAAAATATTTTTTTAAGTTTTAAAAGATATTAATTAAGATAGTCTTAATTAAAATGGGCATACTTTTTATTTATGAAAATATAAAAGCCTGTAGTTGTCATTTTAATTCTAAAAATGGACTTACGCAGTTTTCTCTTTAATATTTGGTTCCCTTTTCAGACTATCTAAATTATTGTATTTTAAAAATGTTTTTTTGCCTGTTGAAAAATTGTAAAAAATTACTTACGCGGTTTTCGAAGAACAGCGATGATATGCGCTCATAAATATGTCACGTTCTCTCGTCAAGTTTCACGATATCGGTATTTCTTCTAATGCTACACGTGCTATCGGCGACAGTAATGGCGTATTAGTAATGATCTAACCATTTTCTGAGTAATTTTAAAATCAATGGGAACAATTCACGTAGTGATCGAAACCTAATTGGCTAAGCACACGATACGAGCACTTACGTCATGGAGCATATTCGCGATCTCAAGAAGGTTTACTTAGATATAGGTAAACTTCATTCCGATGTAAAATCGCAGCAATGATTATCCGGTATACATTATAAACACTTAACGTATACTTAGGTAAAACGCATGCAAATTTTTTTAGACAGGTTCAACTTTCATTCTTTGATATTTTCCCATAAATTTAAAATAATCTTGTCATTACTCTTTGAAACAAATTGCGGTTCCGCGGCTATCTGTTAATTGAGTCAAGAACATAACCCATGCGGGTGACTGCAACGTTTCGTGTATACTAGTGTAAATCACAATGCTACTGTTGTATAAATGTATACATGTAACAACAATGAATTTATATAAAACATCTTTTATAGCGTTGACAGTTGAATTTAAGGTAGAGGGACATGTTATGCTCATTAAATTATATTCATTATTTTCATTACTTGTGGTAAAAAGTAAGCTTTTTAGTAGCGCATTAGTGTGATAATTTTTCATTATTAAATCTAATTGTTATTTAAAGTACAAAGAATTCCATGCACTGTAGCTCTTTTTTAAAAAGTCTGTATGAATACATATAAAATATGATTTTATTATCGTCTAGACATTATATTGCAGAGGGAACTCAAAAGCGTGTGATGGATTCTGTCCATGTCAGGCTCCGTCTATCGCTCCTCCGACCGCTACTTCCGCTCCAACAGTACCAGTCGTCGGCGCACAAGAATCGGCTTTCCAACCAACATACAGACAGTCGGCACCGGATGTAGCTCCAACATCCCAGACGCGCACTCAACATACAACTGTCAACAAAGCTACAACTTCGAGACACGATACGCCGGTGGCTGACATCCAAGAGCCGACATCCCTACCGGTGCACCAGCAGGCGACGTCAGATGCAGCTGCCACATCTCAGACGCGCGGTGAGCAAACTTCCGGTCGCAGGTCTACGGCATTCAATGAGGTCGTACCAGAAGTGAATGTTCACCAGCTTCAGATCGGGGTGGCGCAGGATAGACAAGCCGTTTCACATCGCTCCAAAGATCGTGGAACTGAGTCGCGTTCGGAGAACGTTAACACTTTAGATACATCTGTGTTCGGTCAGGAAGGCGGCCTTCAGCCGTTAAGCAGCGGACAGCGACCCGTTGACACTGACGCTTTCAACGTTCACGCACCGGAAGCATCTCTACATCGCGATCAACAACTGATATTGTTCGTATGTCATGTAACAATCGTACTTCTACAACGCACATTCGACCAAATGAAATATAAATGCTTGCTTCATTTACATATGTGAAAAGTTTCTAGAACAGTTCATGCTTTAAGCTAGAGCTTATACTGCATGCTTTCATAGGTGAGCAGCTCTTTTAGAAAACGGGGCGTAATGCATGTGCGTAAAGTTCCGTTCTAGATTAGCATATGCAGTCTGCACAAGCTAATCCGGGACGACCCGTTCCGCCTTGCCACGAGTTTCGTTTAGAGAAATACTTTATTTTAACGAAACAAAAAACAAGTTAAGCTGCAAGAGACGTCCATGATTGCAGACTTCACATGTTAATCTGGGACGACCCCTTACGCACATACATCCTTTATACCCAGAGTGTTGCTCAGATATTTGTTCGTACCGCACATGCTTGAGAATCAATATTACAGCGGAGATACATTGGCATGCAATGGGGAATGTCCATGTGCTGAGTATACGAAAGGAGATACAATAAATAATGCGGCGTCAAATCTACCGGAAGTTTCAATTGGTTCCCAGGCGGAAGTTGCACTAGTTAATTCACAGAACGAAACCGATCGGTCACATGGTAAAGCGGATGTCAAAGGTTTTGAAAACACCAGTGCATCGACTCAGAAAGATGTAACGCAAACCAGTACCAGCCGAAATATACTACCGGGGCATACACCGGAAAAAGGCCATTGACGGAACCAGTTACAAACCGATAATTGATCAATTCTTCAACGCTTTCGCGACACGTCTGATGGCTTTGAACGAAAAGATGTTAGGGAATCGTGTTTCGGGCAGGGTAATTCGAGGAACCATCACCGGACCAAACGGAATTCCGTTAGCGGAATGGTTCTCCACGACGCCGGCACCCGTGCAAAAGGTTGTTAAAGTCATTCCACCAGAGTTTGTAAATATTACGCAAACAACAAACAATACAAAGGGACAAAAACAAACGAAAGTGACGCGGTTAAGAAGAGTGAAAAGCAAACCGAATTGTATATCTGGCTTAAACGTAAATAAAAAGCATTGAAAACAGCGGTACCGGTAATACTATAAACACCCGAACGGAAACTCTGTCTAAAGATCACAATAGCAGCAATCGGCACCAAGCGGCTCGCCGACAGTCAGGTGTCCCTCCCCGGGGGCAGGATAGACCACGGCTAGGTCTCGTGTCAAGCACCGTAAAGCACAAGACCGACAGTTCATGTAATTGTCCGGGTCACGAGGACACCGTATGCGGGACCAATGGACGGACGTATAAGAACACGTGTTTCCTGGAGTGTTCGTAAGTTATGTCCACTATCGTATAAATCAGCATGCGCGACAAATGATCTTTTTTGCTGTAAATTGTATTGCATACAATTTCATTATTAACAGCTTCGCTATTACCAGCTTCTTTGTTTTGGAATACCAGTTACTAACAGATGTTCGCTGTTAATTGCTTTAATACCTATATATTGTTCCAGTTTCGACATTTAAATTCAGGGTGCAGGATATACGGGGTTCACAGGGGTAAACATACGGGCTGGACAAAATGTAAACACACCGTTCAGAAATTCATTTTGCAAATATCTCAATTTATTGAAATACATTTGCAAAATCTTAAAGTGGCCTTTTATGGCATATTTTGAAGTTTGTCATTAAATGCTTTATATTGATTAATGTAAACATTGGATCTTAAAGGGGCCTTTTCACAGATTTTGGCATTTTTTAAACTTATTCATTAAATGCTTTATATTGATAAATGTAAACATTGGATCGTAAAAGCTCCAGTAAAAAATCTAGAAAAAAAATTAAAAAAGGAAAAGAACATTGCCCGGAGCAGGTTTCGAACCAGTGACCCCTGGAGTCCTGCCAGAGTCCTGAAGTAAAAACGCTTTAGCCTACTGAGCTATTCCGCCGTGTTCACATTCTTGACGTATTTTATACCTTATATAAGCAATCTTCGTAGTTTCACAAAATTTAACGACAAAAACAGAACTCTCCAAATTATTCAATCGTTTCGCGTTGCAACGCTTTATAATTTTAGCTTTTAAAATCGTCAAAAGATTCATATAATGGCTATATTAGAGCATGGTTAATGTTCAGTATTACTGTTTCTTCACAAATATCATAACTAAAACGAAAACTTACGAATCTGAAACAACTTTTTTCAATTTTGTCAATTTACCAAAGCGTGAAAAGATCCCTTTAAAGGGATCTTTTCACGCTTTGGTAAATTGACAAAATTGAAAAATTTACCAAAGCGCGAAAAGATCCCTTTAAAGGGATCTTTTCACGCTTTGGTAAATTGACAAAATTGAAAAAAAGGGATCTTTTCACGCTTTGGTAAATTGACAAAATTGAAAAAAGTTGTTTCAGATTCGCGAATTTTCGTTTTAGTTATGATATTTGTGAGGAAACAGTAATACTGAACATTTACAATGCTCTAATATAGCAAGTATACGCATCTTTTGACGATTTTAAAACCTAAAAATTATAAAGCGTTGCAACGCGAAACGATTGAATTATTTGGAGGGTTCTGTTTTTGAAACTACGATGATTGCTTATATAAGGTATAAAATACGTCAAGAATGTGTACTCGGCGGAATAGCTCAGTAGGCTAAAGCGTTTTTACTTCAGGACTCTCGCAGGACTCCAGGAGTCACTGGTTCGAAACCTGCTCCGGGCAATGTTCTTTTCCTTTTTTAAATTTTTTTCTTGATTTTTTACTGGAGCTTTTACGATCCAATGTTTACATTTATCAATATAAAGCATTTAATGAATAAGTTTAAAAATGCCAAAATCTGTGAAAAGGCCCCTTTAAAAGCTCTAGTAAAAAATCAATAATAAAATTTTAAAAAAGGAAAAAAAGTAGCCGGTACTAGGGCTCGAACCAGTTACCCCCGGAGTCCTGGAGTTAGTCTGAATTAAAAACACATTAGCCCTCTCGGCTACTCCGCCAAGTATAAACTGTATTTTATACCTTATATAAACAATCTTCGTAGTTTCGTAAATGTAAACGACAACAGAACAAACCAAATTATTCAATTGTTTCGCGTTGCAACGCTTTAAAATTTTTAGGTTTTCAAATCGTCAAAAGAAACATATAATGGCTATATTGGACTATGGTAAATGTTCAGTAATACTGTTACCTCACAAATAACATAACTAAAACGAAAATTTGCGAATCTGAAACAACTTTTTTCAATTTTGTCAATTTACCAAACCGTGCATAATCGGTGCCAAGATATCACGTTGCGTGCAGAAAACCATGTACATGAATGCTGTACACATCGGATTTCTGGCCAAGAACATAGGCTTATTAAATAAAGTTATTCTGACGTATTTTACATTGCCATAAGCAGCATAAATTTTTTCTCTTATGCACTACTTGAAATTCTCAATACAACTTGCTTCAAAACAGTTATTTAAAAAAAAAAAGCTGCACTAACCGTTGTGTTTACATCCTTTAATATTTAGCTGTGAACCGCCCAAAGCCAAGTGATCATACACCCTAAAACTGTGCGTGCTTGCTGTGTCAACAGGATATAGTTACATCATCATACATGCGATGATGTGTAGTCTTTAATAGGAAGTACATTGTATATTGATGTAATATAACTTGACTCTAAACACGGCTAAATAGCCAAAGAGTTCAACATATTATCAGTTGTATGAGCGTCAAGGTGAATTTGTTATGGCATAAAACTCATTTACAGAATTTAAAGTAAACATCATATGTTAATGTTTTCGTGTTATAAGTAGCGAAACTATGCGTTTAATGCGTGCATTATTACAATTAAATTTTTAAGAATAGAATAACTTTATTATGTTTTGTCCAATGTACAGTTTTCGAGATGATTGTCTGCATGTTCAAAAGTTTTGCATGCTACGGTTACCCATACATGTTATTGCTTATATGTTGCTTCGCTACGTCTAGTACCGGTGTGGGCGTCGCATGCAAGGGGGCGTATCCGTGTATCCCTGACAACGCCATCCCCGTGTTCTGTGAGTCTCTGTGCCCCGAGGAGAAATTGTCCGTGTGCTCCGTGCTCGAGGAGTGAGTGCAGGTAGGGCGCGAGGAGGGAGTGCAGGTAGGGCGCGAGGAGTGACTGCAGGTAGGGCGCGAGGAGGGAGTGCAGGTAGGGCACGAGGAGTGAGTGCAGGTAGGGCGCGAGGAGTGACTGCAGGTAGGGCGCGAGGAGGGAGTGCAGGTAGGGCACGAGGAGTGAGTGCAGGTAGGGCGCGAGGAGTGAGTGCAGGTAGGGCGCGAGGAGTGAGTGCTGGTAGGGCGCCAGGAGTGAGTGCAGGTAGGGCGCGAGGAGTAAGTGCAGGTAGGCCGCGAGGCGGGAGTGCAGGTAGGGCGCGAGTAGTGAGTGCAGGTAGGGCGCGAGGAGTGAGTGCAGGTAGGGCGCGAGGAGTGTGTGCAGGTACGGCGCGAGGAGTGAGTAAAGGTAGGGCGCGTGGAGTGAGTGCAGGTACGGCGCGAGGAGTGAGTGCAGGTACGGCGCGAGGAGTGAGTGCAGGTAGGGCGCGAGGAGTGAGTGCAGGTAGGCCGCGAAGCGGGAGTGCAGGTACGGCGCGAGTAGTGAGTGCAGGTAGGGCGCGAGGAGTGAGTGCAGGTAGGGCGCGAGGAGTGAGTGCAGGTAGGGCGCGAGGAGTGTGTGCAGGTACGGCGCGAGGAGTGAGTAAAGGTAGGGCGCGAGGAGTGAGTGCAGGTACGGCGCGAGGAGTGAGTGCAGGTACGGCGCGAGGAGTGAGTGCAGGTAGGGCGCGAGGAGTGAGTGCAGGTACGGCGCGAGGAGTGAGTGCAGGTACGGCGCGAGGAGGGAGTGCAGGTAGGGCGCGAGGAGTGAGTGCAGGTAGGGCGCGAGGAGGGAGTGCAGGTAGGGCGCAAGGAGTGACTGCAGGTAGGGCGCGAGGAGTGAGTGCAGGTAGGGCACGAGGAGTGAGTGCAGGTAGGGCGCGAGAAGTGAGTGCAGGTAGGGCGCGAGGAGTGAGTGCAGGTAGGGCGCCAGGAGTGAGTGCAGGTAGGGCGCGAGGAGTGAGTGCAGGTAGGCCGCGAGGCGGGAGTGCAGGTACGGCGCGAGGAATAAGTGCAGATAGGGCGCGAGAAGTGAGTGCAGGTAGGGTGCGAGGAGGGAGTGCAGGTAGGGCGCGAGGAGGGATAGCAGGTAGGGCGCGAGGAGTGAAATTCGCAGTGGCCCGATAGTCAATAGCGCTGAAGTGGTCGTCGTCGGCTTAGGTACTACTTAAGTTTACTACAATGTTCCCAGGTACAGAAAATGCGCTCGAAGGCAATCGGCCATACTCCGTTTAACTTTTGATATATTAACCGTAACCCTGGTACTTTGAAGTAAACTTAAGATTACCCGAATTACTAATAAGTAGTACCTGTGCCAACTATGACCAATCGAAGGTCATTGGGGCCAAATAAGTAAAGCTTCCATTAAAGGTTGTCTGAGAAAAACTCATCTATCGTCTGTTCGGCAAGTATTTAAAGAATGAGGGTGGGAAAACATGGCCCGACTGGTAGTTTCTAACCCTGATGAAAGGTTAAAGTATTTAATAAATGCGACATACTACGAAATAAGAGATACTTTTTGACAAAATAGCGCATATGTAACGAAGTTCCTTATTGACGACCAAAGCACTTCTCGTAGTCCTTGGCGACACAAAAAGAACCTCTTAGACACTTAGTAGCACAGTCTGTACCTAGTGGTCAATATTTCATAATATCTTGTATCAATGTAAAATACGCATAAGTGTTTAAAAAAGGTAGAGCGAGAAAACCAGTTTTCCAAGCGAGTATTAAAATAACTTCTGATATATATTATTTGTCTCCTCATTGTGCGCTAGTAATCAGACCTTTTAAGCAAAATTAAATCATTAATTTTATTTTTGATAATTTGCTGTTAGGGATGTAATATGCGTGTCGTCTATATTTTGATGAAACGCACTTCGGCAATTACAGAACTTTTACTATATATGTGGATGTACAAAATTATATGTACAACAACAACAACGTGATTTCGAAGTGCTTTGTGTGTACAGCCATAATCAACAAACATAACAATCACAGGAGTTGCAGAGAAATGGACTATACATTAAATTAAATTGAATATTAATTGCCAAATAACACAAACAGAAAAAAATACAAGTCGATCAGTAATAACTTCAGCACAATAACTTAACTCAAAAAACCGGCTCGATAAGCCTTAAAACAACATTAACGGCAAAAACAGCAGCAGCAGCAACACCACCACTAACAACAATGAATTTTTTTATGTATCAAGTAATACTAAAAATATAATGATAATATTATTATTAATAAGAATTTATGATTATTATAATTATTATTATTGTTGCACTTCTACCACTACCATTACAACTACGACCACAAACACTAACAATAATAAATATTATCAAAATAAATGAACATTTTAACATTTTCAATATTTCTTCGTTTCAGTTTTGAGGAGAAGGCATGCAATGGTGAATGTCCATGTACAGGCGTACATCACTCCTCCACTCAGTACGTCCAGCAGTCAATGGTGTGTGACTTCAATTTGTAACGACATCATCATCATCATCATCAACATCATCATCATCATCATCATCATCATCATTATTATCACCATCATATTCATATACATCCTTTTCTGTGTCCTCCTCTTCCTCCTCCTCATCATCATCCTCATTTATAACCCTCGTCGTCATGTCGTTTACATTGTAAACTTAAACACAATGGCCGATACAATGGTCCTTGCAACGTCGTCAGTTTATATGACATGCATGTATAAGTTTAAATTTAATAAAATGTGGGAATACCATTATAATTAAGGTAATGAAGATAAATATAGTGATAAAGATTACTTTCATGGCTGTATTGGTTTGATCACTTGTGATTCTCAACATTGTCTACATTCTTGTATATTGATATGAAACAGACATATAACGCCCAAAGCACAGCTTTTAGTAACAAACGCGCCATTGTTTGATTACATTTCAATTTATTAATTTGATTGACAGTGAAGTTATGCGCTTTTGAAATTAATTGAGCTTCGGAAGTATTTCAGACACTAATATTCTACTTATAAAGTAATTATTAGATATGATCACGTTTATGTTAACTATCATGTAATTTGTCCTGAATAATTGCATTGTTACACAGATTGACTGTAACCACAGGCCGATAATAAGAGTACGCTACCTTCAGGGTTTCCGACCTACTTGAGCAGAAAACCGACATTGTATTAAGTTGATTAGATTTTTGGGGTTTGTTTTTAGAAAATATGGTATGGTTTTTGTGATCACCTTTGTCCGCCATTCGTCGCCAACACTTACCACTTAACACTCTATAATATGAGAGTCTCGTTCTGAGAAAACTGGGCTTAATGCGTGTGCGTATAGTGTCATCCCAGATTAGCATGTGCAGGCCGCACAGGCTAATCAGGGACGACACTTTCCGCCTTACTTGATTTTCGGTAAGGAGGGACTTCCTTGAAACAAAAAATACCATAAAAGCGGAAAGTGTCTTCCCTGATTAGCCTGTGCGGACTGCACAGGCTAATCTGGGATGACACTATACGCACATGCATTGAGCCCAGTTTTCTTAGAACGCGGCTCACATATTTTCTATCGTCATAAAACTTTTACAACCAGTTTCAAGCTGGGTCATGTGAGGTCAAACAGTGAGCTCTGGCGGTATAAGTGAAGATAAACTTTAACCCATTTATGCCTAGTGGACTCTCCCATCCTTCTAAATTAGATCAATTTATTTCCAAATTTAGGGATGTCTAGTATATAAATTTCTATATTTAGAATATTTCGTACAGAAATTCCTTAAGCAAACAGCGCAGACCCAGATGAGACGCCGCATCATGCGGCGTCTCATCTGGGTCTATGCTGTTTGCCAAGGCCTTTTTTCTAGACGCTAAGCATAAATGGGTAAAGTTTGTTGACACTTAAAAGTAAATTTTGTATCTGGAAATCCTCAAACTTGATAAGAAAATTTATTCTAATTATACCTCAAACGACTACAAAACAAGTCCACATTTATTATCACTCTAAATAAAGAAACATGTGAATTTGTATTTCAAAACATTATCATGGCATTTGTTTTCAATCAGCAATTTTTGTATTTGAAAATAATAAAGCCTTCTATTTCCATTTGCGCATTTCAAAACATAACTCATTCAATCAGTTCTGGTTAACTTTTTGCTGCATTTATCCCCCCCCCCCCCCCCTCTGTAAGCATAATACAAAAGCTTTCTTACTAAAACGTTGTAACTTTATTCCTTTACCTAATGTATACCTAAGACACTTATCATTTTGTTTTTAGTGGGGCATTATGGAAAATTAAATACAAATTTATCGGAACTGCTGATTTTCCAGAGCTGATTGACATACTGTACACTAATCCGAATCGACTGTATTTCGGTTAGGGGTATTTCTATCAGATTTATACCATAAAAGGATCACAAAGAAAATATATAAATATAACCTTATTTTCTGCAATAACCTCACACTTTTGACGAAGTCTGCGTTGTCTGCAAAACCACTTTGAAGTTTTCTTTCTATATCTTGGAATGCTGTTTCAAGCGTACGTAATAATTCACTAACTTCATCCGCCGCTATCTTGATAAAAATGCGCCAGGAACAAAACAATATCACATGACGAAATTGGTTAATAATTAATGTGCAGAGACAACCAAACACCTAAAAGTCTTAACCTATTTTTCCAAGTCTTCAACTGCGGTTTAAAGTCTTAAACTGGGGTTAAGACGCGCGGAATGCACATTAATTATTTAACAGTTAACTATAGAGTTAAGAGACTTTGAACCCGAGTTCAAAGTGCCGTTTGCACATTAAATCCTTAAACCCGAGTTCAAGAGTTTGAACCGCAGTTCAAAGTGTGTCTAAAAATAGATACAAATCTCTTATCTACATAATTCAGAGACAACCAATCAGCGGAGCTTAAACCACAATTAGCTATATATAGAAGGTAAATGCCGCGATTTCATTGGTCCTCTCTTAACTATAGAGTTAAGAGACTTTGAACTGCAGTTCAAACTCTTGAACTCGGGTTTAAGGATTTAATGTGCAAACGGCACTTTGAACCCGGGTTCAAAGTCTCTTAACTATATAGTTAACTGTTAAACCGTGGTTTAAGGAATTAATGTGCATTTCGCTTGCCATAGGACCATGTTAATCCCGTATTTTGTCTGGTTCATAGTGGTTTGCTTAAACACGCGTTGCGTTTGATAACATTATTAAGAACACGAGTACTAACACAATATTTTGAGTATTAAATGAGGTAAAGGATGAAACATTCGTTATAGGAAAAGTTGGGCTTAATGCATCTGCGTTAAGTCTGCACATTTTAATCCGGGACGTCGCTTTTCGCCAAAACTGGATTTTCGTTAAGAGGAAACTTTCATTAAATGAAAAATTTCGTTAGAGCAGAAAGTGTCTTCCTTGATTACAAGGCGGACTACATATGCTAATCTGGGAAGACACTTGACGCATATGCATTAGGGCCTGTTTTCCTAGACCGAGGCTCATGTTTTTCATGACGCTTTATTCATGCTTCTCACTCGCGTTTGACTAGACTGTATTGTTACCTCTTCAGGGTTTTCAAAGCGGCCATTGAACATTCCGACCAACTGACGGATCCTCAACCGACGGACCTTCGACGTGTCATACATAACTGGCTCCTCGATATCATTTGTGTCATGTGACATTTACTCAAATTCATGCAGCATTTACCATTAGCTCATTAACATTCACCCGATATAAAGCAAAAGGTTAAGCCCTACCCTCGAAATTGATACACGTTCAGCCTCGTTCTGGAATTTGATAGTCACGTGACTTCGCCCTCTTATCATTTTTTGCCTATTGTGAAAAGAGTACTATGAGGTCAGGTCGCCGTGGTGTAAGGGATAATGTTCCGCATTACAATCGGAAGGTCACGGGTTCAATTCCCACTGTAGGAGCGTTCTTTAGATCTCCCACAAGTACTGGTTCTACGGCCAGGAAAAGGACTGGAGAGCGTTTCAAATAAGTAGTAAACAATCAAAATGCAATTTAGCTGAAAAAAAATATGTTTAAAGAAACCCTAGTTCTCGGTTCCTTTTTGGACGTGTTTTATGGGTTAATTGAAACCATACCATTATCAGAAATAGTATACATATATTTATTCCATTACGGTTCATATGGTAACTTTATTTTATATATGCAGGAATAACAGACCAGTGTCAGGTTGATGATGCGAGCTATAAAGTGAATCATGCATTCTCAAAACCAGTATTTGTGAAACTTGTATAGTATTGTTATTATGTATATATGTTATCTGTAGTTTTGCTATGTAAATGTATAGGAATGTTTCAAATTTTGACCCCCGCCATGCGAAAATGAATCTAATGCGATATGCGGCTAACGTAGCTCGCGACCAGCTAGCGCATCCGCGCACTCTAGTCGTGAGATACCAAGTCAACTAATGAGAATATGAAACCTTTCGTAAGTTTATGGCGTACATTATAGCTCCTGACTTGACTGCGCATATTGCTTAAGGAATAATTTCGCATGATGCAGGTCAAATCTTACTGTATAGGCATTATACTAAATTGTATCTATTTTGAACGACCCAAGCACTTGTTATTAATAAAGCAATTTGATAATGATTATAATCGTTATTAAAGCTGCGTTTTGTGAGCATTTAATACTCATTATTACTCATGCAATACCGTCAAAACGATAAATCTAGCTTAAAATACGCTTCGTCATGCGAAAATGAGCCTTATATCATATACAGCAGGCGTAGCTCCCGAACAACCTGCCCGTTTGCCCAGTCTGGTCAGGGGCTGCCCTATCCGCTATAAAGGCACACACGGTGTTGTTGTCTCATTTAAAAACAGATTAGGATCAGAACAGTCTTGTAAGGAGATACACTGTCTTCATATGGGTTGTGACCCTTTTTCACATGACGCGGCTAAAAAATTATGCGTTTTACTTATGCATGTTTAACTGTTCTGTTCTTTGTTAAAAGTTTTACTTTACAAAGCTTTTTTAAACAAAGCATCATACAGTACCAATTAATAAACCAAGATTTCAACTATAAAACAAGGGACATTATCAATTCCACCGTGCTAGTCCCATATGACCGCGATTGACAGACACATTGTGTACATTAATGAGACGTAAATATATGGGCCGCGCTGTGTGAAAATGGGTTTAAAGCATGTACTTAAAGTGTCATCCCAGATTTCCCTGAACGGTAAGCATAGGCTAATCGTAGAAGACACTTTCCGCGTTTTTGATATTTTTCGTTTAAAGAAAGACTATTATCAGCAAAATCCATTTTAGTCGGAATGTGTCGTCCCTAATTAGTAGTGCGGATTGCACAGGCCAATCTGGGACGACACTTCATGCACATGTATTAAACCCCCTTTTCACAGAGCGCGGCTCAAAGCGATTGCATGGCATCCACGCAACTTTGATTGTGTTTGAAATAACTTACTTCAATAATTATTAATTATTCAAGTCGATTAAAACATGAATCGATTGATGACACGGTTTTAGTGATCTGAACATAAACTCGATTTTGTTTAAGCACTTTTATTTATATTTACAAAATATATTTCAAATGACGAATTGTTAACTGCTCGGTTCCCCTTCAATTCGACTCTCGACGTCCGTCGTGTAGAATAAAGGTAATAAATGCTTGCATCGAGTCAAATTTGCATTCACTATTCTAATATGTATTTAATTGTCTAACCGACATTTTTAAAGCTCAAATTAATAGCTTTTATATGTACAGATATGACATTAACTCATTTGATACGCCGAAAATGCCATGTCTTTCATTACAATTGTCAAGTTTGACATTGTGTTAAATAAAACGAGAACATGTAAAACATGTTAAATGCGATACGAATATTTGAAAAATTGTTTTCACCAATTTGTTTAGCAAAACTAAAGATATCATATTTATAGTGATAATTTCAACTACAACATATAAGACACAATTAACATCAGTTGCAAAAATGTACGATTTGACATTCAAAAGTAAATAGTAATATTGAACAACATTTACTTTTCCATACATAAAGCGCTTACATTTCAACAGTTCGATCATTTGCCGAATGGTCCAGTGTTATTTTTACAAAATACGTCACCAGTCCTGTATTATAAATGACGGGGCTTAATGCATGTGCATAATATGTCGTCCCAGATTAGCCCATGCAGTCAACACAGGCTTATCAGGGACGACACTTTCCTCTTTTATAGTATTTTTCGTTTGAAGGAGGTCTCTTCTTATCAGAAATCCAATTTAGGCGTTAAGGGGTTTCCGCTGATTAGCATCGGGGACTGCACAGGCTAATCTGGGACGACACTTTACGGTCATGCATGAAGCCCCGTTTTCCAAGTGCGACGTTCAAATAGTTTTTGCTTCGAATAAAATAATGCGATTAAGGACTGAAAGGATTATTGAATATTTTTCCATTTATTCTTCATTTTTCAGTTTTAAACCAAACTTTTTGAAATGATGATATCATCCGCTTTTCTAGTTATCATTAACGAGCCATAAGTGCATACTAAGTGTTTAGTCCAATACAAATACAAGAAATAAAACATTAAGATATCATATTGTTGAAAAAATCGATGTGTTTTTTCCTGTAAAACATTATTAAAGCCTTGTTATTTAAATCTGCGAATAAATGTTTAATAAATATTTAACCTTTTAAAGGAAAACATAAATCTGACTAAGAAAGCGATAACAATAATCTTGTATCATTGCTTTTTTGACAGTACGGGTTAAACTATTTGTTTAATTAAGCAGCACGTCACCCATACTATGATATAAACGTGTATATGCAAGCAGTCCGCACATATGAATCAAAAACGACATTTTACGCTTAGACTGGATTTTTGTTTACAAAGTGTTTTCCCTGACTAGTCTCCGTGGACTGCACAGACTGGTCTACGATGTTTACAAAGTGTTTTCCCTGACTAGTCTCCGTGGACTGCACAGACTGGTCTACGATGTTTACAAAGTGTTTTCCCTGACTAGTCTCCGTGGACTGCACAGACTGGTCTACGATGCTTACAAAGTGTTTTCCCTGACTAGTCTCCGTGGACTGCACAGACTGGTCTACGATGTTTACAAAGTGTTTTCCCTGACTAGTCTCCGTGGACTGCACAGACTGGTCTACGATGTTTACAAAGTGTTTTCCCTGACTAGTCTCCGTGGACTGCACAGACTGGTCTACGATGTTTACAAAGTGTTTTCCCTGACTAGTCTCCGTGGACTGCACAGACTGGTCTACGATGTTTACAAAGTGTTTTCCCTGACTAGTCTCCGTGGGCTGCACAGACTGGTCTACGATGTTTACAAAGTGTTTTCCCTGACTAGTCTCCGTGGACTGCACAGACTAGTTTACGATGTTTACAAAGTGTTTTCCCTGACTAGTCTCCGTGGACTGCACAGACTAGTCTACGATGACAATTTACGCACATGCACTTAGCCCCGTTTTCCTTAAAAATTAGTGTAAACAAATCATTAAACACAAAGCATAACAATGCAAATCAAGACGCAGAAGACAAATCATTTTAGTTCCATGATTTCAATACAGACTAGGGAAACAACAAGTTGGTACATGAAAATAGTATTAAGCCATGAAGCAATTAGGATTTAACTGGACTTTTGTTTGCAGAAAACATTGACCGTTTGCTATTAAAATTACTTCGTCATTTAGGGAGAAAAGCAGTTATTAATGCAATTTTATCAATCTTGTATTGAGGCTTAAAATCTGTATGAATTTTATATTGTTTAAATTAAGCTGCTTGAAGGAGACATCAATAAACAATTATACATTAGATAGCTAAATTATCCATAGCTATTTCATGTCTTCTATATATATATAAAATGAGGCTGGAAGTTTGAATGAAATGCAATGTTGTGTTTAAACATATGTTACAAAACTGACTTAAACTGCGCTTTTAATAATTATCTTAGTTTAATTTATTACATGTAACTGAACATGTTTAGTATTATATTATATAAATGGCGTTTTTGTAGAAATTTACGGGTAGATAATTTTTTGATATAACGTAATAACTACGCATCTAATACTAGTAACATATGCAATGACAGTTTATATATGGACCGTGCTCTGTGCAAAGGGGGTTAAATGCATGTGTGTAATGTGTCGTACCATATTAGCCTGTGCAGTCCGCACAGGCTAATCAGTGACAACACTTTCCCCTTTTATGATATTTTCTGTTTAAAGAAAGTCTCTTATTAGCAAAAATCCAGTTTAGGCAGAAAGTGTCGTCCTTGATAAGCATCTACGGACTGAACAGGTAAAGCTGGGACGACACTTTACGCAAATGCATTAAACCCCTTTTTCACAGAGCACGGCTCACCTAAACATGTGACGTTATGATTGTTTCTGAAAAACGTGCCTAATTACGGCACACACACACATGTTACCCTGAGGGTGGTTTCAAATTTAGTGCCTTTTGCGTAAGAGCTCAAATCTCCGTACGTCAGACTTCCGGTCCCGGATGCGTAGAAGGGTCCACTTCCTGTGAACAAACAAGGATACAAACAGAAATCTATAAACTACTAATAGGGGTCAGAAAACATGTATACTAATAAGAATTACAATGTATACCAAATACGTGTGAACAATATAATGTTTCATTTGTAAATATTTTGATTTTACGACGCTTAATGGCTCGTCATACAAACTACAAACTAGTATTTCTTGGTTGCTTAAACAATATGCGAAAAATATTATTTATGAAAAATATTAATCTAACAAGTTTAGTAGCTTACAATTCAAATATGTGTGAAAATTTTTTTTTTAAATGTCAATCTACAGAATTTAACATTAAAAAGCTCGTAAATCTCAGATGTGAAAAATATGACTTTTTAATAATAGCAATCTAAATAACTAAATGTGTCTTGTTCTGAGAAAACTGGGCTTAATGTATGTGCGTAAAGTGTCGTCCCAGATTAGCCTGTGCAGTCCGCAAAGGCTTATCAGGAACAGAAGTTTCCGCCTTAATTGGATTTTTGTTAAGAGGAGACTTCATTTAAACGAAAAATGTCATAAAAGCGGAAAGTGTCGTCCCTGATTAGCCAATGCGGACTGCACAGGCTAATCTGGGACGACACTTTACGCACATGCATTATGCACAGTTTTCTCAGAACACTAATAATAGCAATCTAAATAACTAACTAGCTCGTACCGACAAACTCATATTTCTTGGTCGTATGCGCGTCGAGTACGTCATTGTCGGTTGAGGTCACCTGACCCAGCGTACCGGAAGTGGAACCCACGGTTGCGCAGTACACGTAGGAGGTTTGCGACAGGAAAGGTTTTTTGTCGTCCTCTTCCTTGATCTTTATGTTGAACTAAAATTTAGAAAAAGCTTAACCATAAAGCATAATTGTTTGAAAGTAATCTAATTATGGCCTCATGAAATAAACTAGCAATCTCCACGCAGAGTTGTCGTTCCTTACATACAATATCGTCCATCACATGAAAATCCTTCCAAAATGTGTTGGATTATATTTGTTTGTTTAAGTATTATATTATGAAAAGTAAGATAATTTAAATATCTTTTTTTAAAGTTTAGGTTAATAATTTAAAAAAAATACCGAAATGAAAAAAAAAATTACAATGGTAAAATTATTGTACCACGTGGTTACTCTATCATAACGTGTTGGTTATGAAGTCAGTGATTTGATCCGGCTATGCTGGTTTCAGTCAAATCTCTGCGCGGAGGTTGATAAACTAGATGTTTGTCACAACGATTGCTTTCCATTTCACTTAATTTTAAAATTTTACTTTACCAACCACGTCAACATTCCACTTTTAATTTGTGGATGACGACGTAACCTACGTCAGTCCCATAGTCACTCATATGCAATGTTGACGCATTTTACAAAAAGTTTCCTTTATGACGTCTTAACTTTTGCACACTTGCCTAATCGTTCGTCCCCAGCCTGCTGAATTGACGCCATCACATTTAGTTTTTGAAATAATGTGTGACGTATTTCAGTCATATTTATAGTCTACACATTGGTGTTACTCGAACTCATCGCGTCGGTGGTCTTAAGAATCAGTACAAGACATTGAGTATACACACCGGGTCCTTCTTCATTATTATTTGCCATTTCGAATTACAGACAAGGGCATCCCCTTCGTTTTGCAAACATATTAATACGAGCTTTAAAAACGGGAGTCATTCAACCATGACAAAATCAAACTTCGAAATTACTTTTACATGTACGTTTTGTCACACGTTACACATACGTTTAATTGATTTTTCTGTTGCAATAATATTAAAATTTCACATCAGAAAGATCTATATTTAGAAGGCGATATATTCAAATTTCAAACGTGTAAACGTGACCTTTTTACAGGTTACACATGAAAACGTTACATTTTTCCATTTCACACATGTAAACATGACATATTCACAGGTCACAGATGTTAGTGTATTCACACTTTACACATGTAAACATGATATACTCACAGTTAACACATGTAAATGTCACATACTCACAGTTACATGTAAACGTGGCGTATTCACACTGTAATCATGAAAACTTAAAATATTCGAAATTCACACATGTAAACGTGACATATTCACAATGCAACACTTTTATACAGAAATTAATCACAAACGATGCATTTATGACAATTGACCAGTCGCCAAATAAGCCATCGCTCCTCCCACTAAGTTGTGTTTTCATAAATCGCTTATTCCATTACTCCGACAGATTTTGTTTGATGGACCATGTGGCCGCAATGAACGAAATCTGATTGATTATTACGTGAGTTTGATTGACAGCTGGCGAGTGGCAGGGGCGTCGGAAGCAATTTGACATTGAGGCGGCGGAGGGGGTGGGTATGGGAGGGGGTATTGCCCTCCCGTTGGTGGGGTCAGGGATTTCTTTTCAAATTTTAGCATCAAATGGCGCATTCTGGTATGTTTTTATGCCTTATACACGTCTATTGCAGGCATATTCTGAATTACAAAAGTTGCGACAGACAGACGATGGAGAAGTGATCTCTATATGTCGCAGTTTGTACTTTGTAGACGGCGATTCAACAATAAGGATCATGTGGGTTGAAAGAACGTTCTTCGGGATTTTTTGCCCGAAAAATTCCGTTTTTGAAATTTGAAATTCGTTGGTTGGTTTAGAGTAGACATATAGAAATGACACATAAAAGTGGTAAAAAACATGAAATAAGTTTTTTAGAATTATCGATTTACTTGGAGTTATTACACTTAATTCAGGTATCTTGAGATATCTTTAATTAAGGACTATTGGCTATCGGTTTTATGTCACTGTTTCCTTTATATTAATAAAAAGAAGCAAAGGCGTAGATCATACCGACAATTTAAGATTCCCAGGTCTAACTACTCAATAATAAAGGGATTATCGTTATAAAAGAGACCGATCAATTAACAACATAATTAACACGTACACTACCGCGGGCGGGTGATGACAATCAACAATACACGTGTCATAACCGCGAAAGCGTGATTACCTTGCTTCGTAGTAAAGATATTTTTAAATATACGGGTATTGAAATAAAAAAAATGAAAAAGGTCTTTGCCGAAATTTCATTTTTGCAGAAAATATTGGGGCGGCGGCCGCCGCCACTGACGCCCCAGCTCCGACGCCTCTGAGTGGTCAATTAATAACCCACACAAGGCATTTTCAAAAGGGACGCACGTGTAATTGACACTTTTAGTAGTGACACAATCAAAACGCGAACGGACGCACAAACATCACGTAACAACCACAGACATAAAACAAGAGTGACATTTCTACACCCGACGCATTCGCACGCTGCGAGGAGCTCCTTACCCCGCCTTCGTCGTTTTTCGTGATCGTCCAAGTTGTTGTTGTGAATTCCGGTTTCTCGTTGACGTCATTGACGAGCAGCGTCAAAGTCTCGGTCGTGGATTGCCGTAGCCGTCGTAGGCGTGAATCACGACCTCTTACGAGAGTTTGTTGACCTTTTCGAAATTAATCAGGGACTTGGCGCGAATTTCGCCCGCTGAAAAGAAATAAAAGCGCTGAGAGCCTTAAAAGACTGTATGCGAGCCGATATACGTTATTAATATCAACGCGATTTCTGAGCGGTTTTATTTGTATAAAACTCAAAACTAGGGTCTTTTTGTAAGGTAAAATATAGTTCGCACAAAAACTGTAGAATACTTCACAGCCGTTTATATTTGCCGGCATGACATTCAGTGGTTTTCAAAAATGCCTGTTTCGTGGGCACGTTAATTCGTGTATTTTTCATTTTGGAGACAAACAAGAATTGCGTCGCTCATTTTCCTATAAATTTGTAAAAAAATGTCAAATGAATAATAATTATTTTACAGAACAAAAATAAGCTAATACTGCTTACGATCTAACGATCGTATATTAAAAACACGAGGGAACAACATTTCTTGATATTCAATGCTTTAACTTTAAGTTGCTATCGAACCAGTCGGGGAGAAATGTGAAATAATGAAAAATGCCCGCCCTTGTCAAAACTCCAACGACTAATAATATTTGAATACTATTTGAGTATATCTATTATTTTACAATGAATAGTACGCTTATCTTAAACATAGATTACTTGCGTAACATCTCATTTACATACATAACTTGATCCAAAAAGTTAACGTGTTGTTAAAGATGTTTATCAACTGCGCTAAAAGAAGTACATATCACTGTCATTTTATTTTTTAAGTGCAGTTTCAGTTTTAACAATGCGCATGTCCTATTTGAATTAAATGATTTAGATTTTTTTTCAATTTACCAAAAAAAAAAACACACGGAAAAACATGTAAACGCCGTACTTGCAGAATCGCATGTGAAATAATCTGCGCCACCGTCAATGAAGTTGCAAAAGTACTTTATGACGTCACCAACATCCGGGTCCTCGTGATTTACGTCATATATAACGTCACCGGCGGCGTTGTTTTCGTAGACGGCTAAAACGTCGATTTTAGGAATGTTCGTCAGCTTTGGCACAGTGTTTATATCTGGATTAAAAACAGTTTAAATATGAAAACGCACACACGCAAAACAGATTTACATCACGGAAATATTCCCAGGGAAAATCCATAAAGCGTTTAAAATGAAAATAAACGAAGCCGGTACTGCTTTCATATGTTTTTCCTTCAAAAAAAGTTTTCGCTTTGGTAAATAACTTTTAAGTATTGCTAGAAAGGATTGATTGATCAATACTTTATGAATTCTAAGAACAGTGCCAAAATGATTGTTTTGATTGTTTTGTATTGATATAGATCAAGCATCTTACAGTGCCATGTCAGCATTATAAATCTTTGTAGTTTAAACCTATTTATATTAGCTCGATTGCATCGAAAGCCTAAGGCTAATTGAAAGGCTCTAGAGTCCGAATCCGTATCCTAGGTTTCAAAACCAGTGTCTTGCGCTCCCACAACTCGAAATCATGACCACCCGGTCGTTAGGCGGACACCATATCCACTACACAACGGGGACTCTCTAATTCTCTTTAACACCAAATCAAGAAGTGACCAAGTGAACAGAAACATGGAAGCAGGGGAGACAAATGCAATTGCATGTTATCTTGTTAATTTAAACATATTTTACTTCCAAAATAGTTACAAAACTACAGAACATACATAGAAATACAAAAAAGTTCTAACAACATTATTGGTGGTCTTTCCCTGTTTTGTTTTTAATATTGCATATATTCTTGACGATAGCGTGAGTTTGTAAAGCTATATTTTACATGGTCAAGATAACATTTGTCTTAAGAAAGCAAAATACAGGTGCGCAAGTAAAATACGAAAGAAAATCATGGTTTGTAAAGCATTTGAAATAAAACATTTAGTACAACCTTGAGATAGTGAAATCCTGTCCAGGAGAATAAACAAAACTATGTGCTACAACAACATTTAAAAAACGCTTTGTCGTCTTAATAAATATCTGAACATTGTTTAATATGAAGCAGTTGGTGTCATTATCTACCATGTCATTACCAAAAATCATTGTATTGCAATTTATTTGTTCAATAGCGTGTAGGGTTTCAAAAAGAATAGTACGTTGTTCAGAAAAGCGTGGACAAATAAAAAAGAAATGACACACTGATTCAACTTCTCCACATACGCATAAAGGTGAAGGTTCTAAGTGATTGATGAACAAGTGCAATTTCAAATCGCTACAGTTATTACTTAGTCGAGCATGTAAAATGGACGATTTTCTATCACCAGTATGAAAACATAAAGGAGTTTCGACATTTGGGAGAAATAATTGTTTCAATTTAATTTTGAATCTTGATAGAGAATCTTACAGTCTTATGTCGCGAGGTAGGTTGTTCCATAGGTCGATAGCCGACGGGATAAATGAGCGTTCCTCAGGTTCCTAGCAGATTGTTGAAAGACAGTTGCTGGTAGTAAATTTTGTAAGTAGTCTGGACATAAGCCATTTTAAATTTTGTACATACATGTATAAGTTGTAGATACTTCCTTCGCTTGGCTAAACTATGCCACTTGATTTCTGAATACAAGTTAGACAAAACATAAGATTTTGTGAGACCTGTGACTATTCTTGCCGCTTCATTTTGTATTTTATTTAACATTTCTTTTTCGCAAAGCGCACATCCGTCTCAAACGACACATGCATACTCAAGTATTGGGCGTAGGTGGGAAATATAAATTTGATATAATGTTTTTCTTGAGACCATGTATTTAATTTTTCGCATAATTCCAAGTATTTTGATTTTGATGCTCGTGCCATTTACCGTTTGAGTTGAGTGTAAGACCGAGGTGATTGTGGTTTTCTACAAAATTGACCGGTACATTATTAAATAAAACATGTGGTTGGGGAACAGCATGGTGTGATAAAAACAACATATCCATGGTTTTATGTAGATTAAAATCTACAAGCCATAGTTTTGCCCAGTTACTTATAACTTGTAGGTCATGGTTCAGAACAGTTTCAATGTTATATATATTTGAGGTAGTACATTAGAGGGAAGTGTCATCGGCAAAAAGGCGGGCAGTACATTGAAGGTGCTTGACTATGTCGTTTACGTAAACAAGAAAAAATAATGGGCCTAGAACATATCCCTGTGGAACACCGGCATTAAGCTCTAACGTTTGAGATATTGATGCACCAACCACGACTTTTTGAATGCAATTCCCTAGATAACTTTTTATCCAATTAAGTAAATTACCATCAAATCCATTTTGTTTAAGTGTGAAGAGTAGTCCTGTGTGCCAGACGCGGTCGAACGCTTTAGAAATATCACAAGAAACCATGCATGTGAGTTTCTTTTCATCAATACCTTGCGTTATTCGATCAAAAATGTCGATTAATTGAGCGACCGTGGAGTGACCTTTTAAGAAGCCCGACTGGTTGGAGTATATAAGTTTGTTAGCAAGAAGGTGGTTGTAAAATGTTTATAAACTATCCTCTCCATCAGCTTGCCTACGCAACTTAACAAAGAGATAGGACGGTAGTTGGAAGGATTATTCGGTTCCCCCTTTTTAAATAGAGGCATTACAATCGCTTCTTTCCATTGGGCGGGATATGTACTTTCGTTTAGTGATTTGTTAAAGAGGATATAAAAAGGCTAAGCAATAGAATTACACGTTTTCTTAATGACAATATGACTTATAAGGTCACAACCGACGGCTTTATTGGTTATTAAGCATCTAATAACATCTATAATTTCCGATTCTGATATGGGCAGGTTATATAATTTTGCGTAAGAGATATCTGATAATTGTGGAAGAACACCGGCTGAGTCATTCAACGACGCAATGGAGGCAAAGTATCTGTTAAAACAGTTTGACTTGTCAGTATCTGACAAATGTACGATAAGATTGCCGTCAGAGTCCGTTGACTGTAAAGGTGGTATCGAATTCGGGTGAGAATTTGTTTTTATTAGTTGCTTTAGTGTTTTCCAATATTTTTTGGATTTGAAGTATTTGGTTCATCACGAGATGTTTCTAGGTTAGAATAAAACTATTCTTCCGAATGTTTTATTATGTTTATAACCTTATTTCGAAGTTGTTTACATTTATTCCAGTTAGAAGAAGTAGGATTGTCTATGGATAAGTGTTTTTGTCTATCTCGTTTACGAGCCATTGTTCTAATAGAAGAATCATACCATGGTGTGTCATGAGGGCGCACTGTGACAAGTTTATTTGGAATGCAAAGTTTTATAAGTTCGATAAGTTTGTTCGTAAACATAACAGTTGCTTCATTTACATTAGAATCATGGATAAATTCCCATTTGTACATGTAATAAGATTGTTTAGTCGATCGAGATCGGCATATTTATACAACCAAATGTTTCGTTGAATCGGTTTGCTGTTTATTAAAGGAATTGTAACATGAATGGTAGAAGCATGATGGTCACTAACAGTTTGAGGGATAACTATTACTTCACTGTTCAAGCATGAAAAGGTATCCGAGACTAATATCGGATCAATTAGTATAGCAGTATTTGCGGTGACCCTTGTCGCTTGAGAGATAACGTTATGCATGTTATACAGGGATACTGATTGAGAGAGGCAAGCATTGTGTTTAAATTGGTCTTAATTTATGTCCCCAAGCATGATGACGTTCTTGTTTAAATCAAGCGCTTTATCAATCATGATTTCAAACTCATTCCTTGTAACTTAATCACAATAACCTCCCCTCCAATAATCAAGGTGGAAAGGCAACCAATGACAGAAAGAAATATTTTAATGCGAAACCGGTCGGAGCGATTCGTAGCTATCAGACGAATCTCGACATTAAATGGTACATTTCACATGCATTGACAAAATTAAATACCATGACATAAACAGCGAACACAAGTACAAATATTGTCGTCGATTTGATTTGTTTCCTTTCGTCAGTTGTGGGTGTTCGTGTTTTGGTTTTATTTTTCCATCTGTTTTTTTTTCAAAGGCAGAGAAACATTGACAAAACTAGAATATATCCGGTAACTGTGTCTAAAACGGATACGTTAGCCTTTACGTCGCCAATGTTTGTGGTTTCGGTTTTGTTATCCTCGCTAAATTAATTTATCCAACACTTACCTAGTTGTCTCAATGTACTGACCAGTTATTTCTACAATGACGGTGTACGGAGTCGGATTCTTGTTATACTTGTCTGTTGCCACAACCGAGTTGGAACGAGTTGTTAGGGTACGAATGAAGATCCGCGTTCGTTACTATGGTTCCATCTAGAATTGCGCAATAGATTATGCTTGTACACAAGCTATTATTAATTATTTGAAGATTTATGCGGCAAATACCATCTGTTTTTAAGATATGAAAATGAAGATAGTTGCACGCAATATAATAAATATTAGTACAATACATTTTCAAATTTTACCGAACCACAAAAAAGTAAAGAAAGCAATTTAAGCAAATTCAATAGGCGGAGACTATACAGTACCGCCGTTGTAATTGATAATTCGTGTATACTTCAATAAATTACCTTTTTATGGACACCTTACATCGTAGATTTTGGATTTGGGGAAAAAAATTAAATTGCGTCGCTGTGTTGAACGCATTTTTTCAAATTCAAAAAATACAGAATTTATGTGCTAACGAAATAGTCATTTTTATGACGAAATTGTGTGCTGACGAAAATAAATTGGTCAACCCACGGAATCATTAAAAAAAAATTTAAAATACTTTTACAGTGAATGGCTTTTTGTGATACATTATTCAGTGCATTTATGTTAACTCGTATTCCCCAAAAGCTAATTTTTGAATCGAACCACTTATTATGGTTATTAAATCTAAAGCACACTCTTAGATCAACTATGGGGCGTTTCCATAACAGGGCGGAAATCTTTATACACTTCGTTACCGCGTAAATGATTCACTCCGCGTAAAATGCTAACTGAACAACCTACTCGGAGACATGATGAATGGGCACGTGGCATTCGGGGTACAGGACAGCATACTGTAGATGACGTTATCGTTTTCCACGTCACTTCCGGTAGCGGTAAACACGGTGTCGGTAGCGCTGAAGTCTTTTGCGACGAGGCTAAGTTTTGTAATAGGCAACCCTATGACGACAGGTAAAATCGTTTATAGACTCAATAAAACAGTTTGAAGATTCTTAAAGCAACTCAATGGCATCGTGATCCAAAATAAGGTTGATTCTATAAAACTAGTCCTCCGAACAGGCTAATCAAGGACGACACTTTCCGCTGTTATTGTGTTTTTGTTTAAAAAACTTCAAATCCGGTGCCAGCGCAAAGTGTCGTCCCTTATAAAGCTGTGCGGACTGCACAGGCTTTTCCGGGAAAGCACTAAACGCACATGCATTGAGACACGTTCTCCTAGAGCGAGGATAATTAAATACAATGTCTGTAAAACTATGTAAAACAGGAAATCTCATGGTAAAAATAAAAAAGCTCATTGGGTAAATCTTATGTGTTTGATATGGGAAATTTCAGAAAGAATTTGTTATAAGAAATTCTAACATCTTTTGCTTGCACAAATATAAAATGTTAGTCATATAGGCAGATGGGATAATCACGTGACAAACATGATGGCGACGTTCATGCCTTGACATGTAGTTTACGATGTCGTATTCTACGGAATCCTTTCAACAGTACAAATATTGTGCGTCGCCGCGACTGCCGCGCAAACTATCGTGTATTGCTTCGTGTGTCTAGTGTCGCCCTTTGAACACGACACACGAAGCGAATCACGATATTTTTCGCGACAGTCGCGGCGACGCACGATATTTTGTCGCGACAGTCTCGGCAACGCACCATATTTTTCGCGCCAGTCGCGGCAACGTACGATATTTTTCGCGACAGTCGCGGCGACGCACGATATATTTAACACGATATATTGCCTTTTGGACTACCTACACAAACGCGATATATCGTGTTAAATATATCGTGCGTCACCGAGACTGTCGCGCAAAATATCGTGTGTCACTTTGTGTGTCTAGTGTCGCCTTTGCTGAAAGAAGGGCGAGATTATACTTGTAGATGGCATTATCCGGATTCCGTAGTATACCATTTATTACGTTTGTTAATTGTTAAAATGTCCCTCACTTTCCAGCCATATCGGCAATAAATGGATAAGCGTGAATAACGTATCAATATTCGCGCTATACATCGACTTTACGCTGTGAAATATCTTAGCGGGTCACAAAATTACAGCTCCTGCCCTCTTGCTGATATGGTAGGAAAGTGAGCGGCATTTAAACAATTAATACAAGTATTAAAGCGTATAAAACGGCGAAAAATACCTGTCTCGGCATGGACGTCACCATCTTTTTTTGTCACGTGATTACCATATCGTATAAGGCACACAAAGCTGTTTAAACGATTTTAATTAAAACAAACCGTATGACGTTATATCGGGAGACTAAAGGAATTATATTGAATCAATAAATTTCATAAACACGTTTTAATTTTAACAAACACGTTTTTTTTTGGATATCTTAAATATAAATCATGTTTCGGCCATAGCTGTCATCAGTAGTATGATTCGAAGCATAAACACAAGAAGTGACGTCAACGTAATACAGTAAAGTAACGTCGTTTGGCAAACAAAAAGACATAATGCGCAATACAAAGATGGATCAAAGTTGATACAATACTATATAAGTAATACTAGAATTTATTTTTAAAGTATCTAAATAACGCTGAAGAATTCTCGCAAGGCGTCCTTAATCAAGCATATGTTGTTCGGCTTACTGCTAAGGTTGTCGCTCGTCGGTGCTTTGTTATCGTTAATATGGACGGTGAAAATCTTCTCCGCCCCTTTGACCCCCGCGGCGTCGCTGTACTCAATGTGCAGGTTGTAAAAGGGGTTCGTGTCGTAGCTAAGCGACCGCCCCGCAACCGCCTCGCTGACGTAGTAGATCACCCATACTAAAAGAAATCGTGCAGTCGTAAAGACGTCATAAATATGGGACATTCTCAAGAAAACATGTTTATTTATTTTAATTTACTGGCATGTCTTCAAAAGAATGTATGTTTTGTATTATCTGCAAACGCATGTTTGTTTTTGTACATGCAAGTTACTGATGCTTACATCAAATAAACTGTCCTATTCTGTTCTATAAATATACTTCAATTTTGTCTTTTGGCGATTTTAATATTATACATACTGAAAATAGTGGATATGGCGTCATAAAGAAGTTGTTTAAATAAAGAACTTGAATGACGTCACTAGATGCAAGAATATGATAATTACTGAAAGGTAATACTTATAACGTAAACTGACGACATAAAAATACTGTTTATACTGAAATTATGTTCATCAATGTTTCTAAAGATAGAAGAAAAATGTAAGCCTATCCTGTATGTATAGATGGACGTGGCTTAATGGATATTGTGTCCGCTTAGCGACTGAGAGGTCATGGGTTCGAATACCACTGCGGAAGCTTTCTTTTGATCCCCAGTCTCAGAGACACCAAGTGACGCAGAAAACAAACTCAATAGCGTTTAATTAAGCCTGAGGTGTTTTATGCAGTAGAGCCAAAATAAATAGGTATAAACTGTTTGTGGCGGGCTCGTATTTGACGTTAAACTCGTTATACGTCGGTGACGTTTAAACGCAGTCAGCCGCGTCCTCCGCTAACGTCAACGTCGTGAGTAGCTTTTCCGCAGTCTGCCACTCGTCCAGAGTAGACGCCGTCGGCAAACTCGTTATCTTTGGACCCTTAAATGATACAGTATACATTGGGTTTCGTTTGGAACTTGACTAAACCCATTTATGCCTAGAGTCTTTAAAAAGGCATTGGCAAACAGCGTAGACCCAGATGAGACGCCGCTTGATGCGGCGTCTCATCTGGGTCTGCGCTGTTTGCTTAAAGGAATTTCTGTAAGAAATATTCTAAATATAGAAATAAATATACTCGACAACCCTGTTTTTGGAAATAAATTGATCCAATTTAGAAGGATGGGAGAGTCCACTAGGCATAATGGGTAAATGTATTTGCTTGAAGTGTCGTTTCGTGCACAGGCACTGTCTAATCTTGAACGACACTTAATACGCATGCATTAAAACCAATTTTATCAGAAAGACGCTCTCGTGAGGATGTACAAATCAACGTTAATCGCGACGTAAATATCAACGTTTCTTACGACGTAAATATCAACGTTATTCACGACGTAAATATCAACGCTACTCACGACGTAAATATCAAGATTTACTCAACACGTAAATATCAACGTTACTCAATACGTTAATATCAACGTTACTCACGACGTTTTAGACTTTGACGACGTAAGGCCGTGGTTTGAAGAAGGTCGTCAGTGCACGTGACGTCAAGATTATACGTTTGTCGGACCGTATTTGGTACAAAAACGAATATGTACAAGTTTGTACCATATTCGGCCGAATATGGTACAACTGTCTAATTGTACCATATACGTATCTGCAGTTTTGGGGTAAAATGCCTTACCGAATATGGTACAAACTTGTACCATATTCGGATGAAAAATGTACCACATTCGTTCCGAATATGATACACACTCATCATCGTAATCATCATCATCATCATCATCGTTATCTCATCATCATCATCATCATCATCATCATCGTTATCTCATCATCATCATCATCATCATCATCATCATCATCATCATCATCATCACATCCATTATCAACACCCCAATGATCATCATCGTTGTTATCTTTACCAACACCACCATCATCATCACCATCAAAACCAACATCTTCATATCCATTATCATGATCGTAATGGTGATCACAAAAGTTTTTTTTGTGATGATAATGACAGCGATGTTTTCGGTCGATAATGAGGATGTTGTGATGATGATGACGACTGTCGGACCGTATTTGGTACAAAAACGAATATGGTACATTTGTACCATATTCGGCCGAATATGGTACAAATGTACCATACTCGGACCGAAGATGGTACAATTTTCGACCGAATATGGTACAAACATTGTACCATATTCGGTTGGAATAAGTTTTTCTATGCTCGCCAAAACGTATTTGGTACATACCAAAAAAACTCATAAAAATGAAAATGGCCTACGTATATGGTACATAAATTATGTATTTCTTAATAAATGAAATAGTCTGCCGATGTGTAAACTTTTTTTCAAACTCAAATACATTGTATTAACCTAATATTGGAAGTGACAAAAGTATCATCATCATCATCATCATCATCATCATCATCATCATCATCATCATCGTCGTCGTCGTCGTCGTCGTCGTCGTAACTAGCAGTAACAGAAACAGCTAACCTAACCACACTTTACATGGATTTTGCTGGTTGTGTAACTGTTTCGCCGGCTAGCTCAGTCGGTTGCGCGTCAGATTGGCACGCAGGCGGCCTGGGTTCGATTCCCGGGCGGGCCAGATACTTTCGTGGAGATCATTAATAGCAATTTTCAAATTTTTTAAACTTTTTTTTTCGAAAGTGTATTTTCACCAAAATCCGATTTAAGAGATTTTGAGCTCTTTTAAATGAATATATCTCTCCAAAAATAAGGATGTTTGACTGGCTGCTTTAGACAGGTGTGACTGTATTCCTAAACATTACTTTGTAAAGTTGATTTGTCGTTCCGACGTCATATTGCTGAGAAGCCGACAAAGCTTTGAAGTTTCCGATTTTTTCTTTGATAACGTGCCGCTTTAAAAAGGCGGGAATTTTGCACACGAGTCTTACTCAGAAGTCAGTAACCATATTTGACTTGGCGGTCGGCAAGAAAAAGTTGTGATTTTCGACTAGAAAGAATTGAAATCCAAACTTTCTTCAAACTTCAAAAGAATTCTTGACAGTAAGTACTGTACATAATTTTAATTTTCAGTTGTCTTAATATGCATTGATGTTTTAACATGCATTGATTTTTATGTTTTATGCCCCCCCCCCCCCCTCAGAGTGCATTTGCAGTTGTCCGTCCGTCTATCCAATTGTCCGTGGCATTCCTTCCGGGTGCGTAACTCCTAAACTGCTAAAATATTTAAGCTACAGTCATTTTTTCGAAAGTGTATTTTCCACCAAAATCAGATCGAGCTCCTGTAATCTGTAGATTTGAACATTTTAAATTTTATGGAGTTTATAGGTCTTTGACCTTCGAACCCTGCCTAGTCGTGACTTCTGGTGAGCGACCTAGGCCCCCAGGGCCCCTTCTTTATATCCCTTCCATCCACGTAGCATTGGTTTCTACAGACCGTTTGTCCGTTGACCGCCATAAGTTTGCCCGCTATTTTTCCCCTGAATTTGAATTCGGTTGGATTTCAATGAAACTTTACATGAAGTACTTGCTACTTTCATTGCGCATATTGCCCGGAAGTTCGGATTGTAAATTTTAGCGGAGCTATCAGACGAGTGATTTTAGCTCAGCTCATGTCGTGAGACATTCGTTTTCGACACGCGGTGTTCAATACAAGCTCTATTAACTAATGAAGTATAAATGTATAATAACTTATTATATTATTTCAGATGAAGGAAGCAATTAGGAGAAAAAGGAAGCAATTAGGGTGCTTGCCCAGGTCGAAGTACGACATTATTGTCAGATGTTTAAACGGATCGTTAGATGTCCCTGTGAAGAAACGGACACCTGAAGAGAATAATTGTTTGGCCATGATTAGAAAACGTAAGGACTTCGAGCTTGGTGACCGGGGTTCTTTATTGTGTGGCGGAAAGCAAGTCCTTGTGAAAGAAGATCTTCCTAGATTTGTTGAGAAGATGTTCATGGAAAACAAAGGATGTGGAGCAAGGGTTATTTACAACAAACTGAAAGTAAATTACACGGGGTTCTCGGAACAAGCTATCCTTGAAATACTGTACAATAGCAAGTATTACCACGAGAAGTATCCGAGATTTACAAACAAGCCAAAGCCAAAGACAATTACAGCAGAGGAACCAGGCAAAAGATGGCAGATTGACATAATTAACATGAAAAATCAAAGTGTTAGCTACAAGGGGTCCACATACAGTTATATTCTACAAGTCGTGGACGTTTATTCTAGGTACGTTATGCCAAAACCCCTGAAAACGAAGAGTTCGCGTGAAGTTGCAAAGGCATTAGAGGACGTGTTGATGGTTAACCTTGCCCCTGACATCATCCAATGTGACAACGGACTGGAATTTAAAGGCCCTAGTATGAAACTTTTGTTGAACAAGTACAACATCAAAATGATCAATAGTAGGCCGTATCATCCTCAATCACAGGGCAAGTGTGAAAGGTCAAACAGTGTTATAAAGGCCAAGATTCTATTTGCAACAAAAAGTAAACGTGGATTTAACTGGGTCGAAGGGCTTCAAGATTTAGCCTATGCCATAAACACAAGTTTCAAACGAGTTATTGGGGGTCTCACGCCCTTTGAAGCCTACTACGGAAGAAGTCATGTTTTTACCAAAGAACGTCATAGTTCTCGTGAAATAAAGAAAACCATACGGCGAGCAAATAAAAAGGCTTACAGGTCGCTGTTGAAAAACGCAACTTCCCCAAGCAAGTACAAAGTAGGAGAGACAGTATTAATTCGCTATCCCTTTCGAAAATCCAGGGTGCCAACCAAAAGATATGTTATCGAAGGCAAGGTAGAAAAAGTAAAACGAAATGGTGTTTATATCGTGTCATTTCAAGTACCGAACAAACCCGAACTTGGATTCGTAAGCAAATCGGTTGGGGTCGAAAACATGACTAGCCTAACTGTTGCGTTAGAGAAACAACGAAAAATTAAAAAACATTCATTAAAACAGAACCGCTCAGAGAAACAAAATCACAGAACTAAGTACTATCATGTTTTAACACACCATGAAAATCTGCAGTTGTTGGATGGGGTGAATATTGCCATGGACCCAAATCCGGATGGAAATTGTCAATTTGCTGCTATATCGCATCAACTTGGTAAAATTGGTATATACAAAGACGTAGATGCTTTACGTAAGGAAGCAGTCCATCACATTGTAGAAAACAGATATTTCTATGAAACTTTTGTCTATGATGAAACATTTGATGAATACGTTAAGAATATGTCTAAGAATGGGACATACGGCGACAACCTCACGCTCATTGCACTTATGAGAGAATATAATTTGCAGTGCCTGGTAGTTTCTACCCGAGGACTAGAACACTCATCAATTGTGTCAGCAGATGGAAAGTTCGATGGTGATGTTGGAACAATTGCATTGGGGTATTTCCCAGAAGGATTTGGCATGCATTACGTTAGTATCCGTATCAATCAACGCGTGTACAAGGACATAATATCACGCTTAGAACAGTCGTATGACAACGGTGACTCTGGCGACAGCGCTGCGTCTGGCGACAACGCTGCGTCAGGCGACAACGCTGCGTCTGGCGACAACGGTGACTCTGGCGACAACGGTGACTCCGGCAACACCGCTGCGTCTGGCGACAACACTGCATCTGGCGACAACGCTGCGTCTGGCGACAACGGTGACTCTTGCGACAACGGTGACTCCGGCGACAACGGTGACTCCAGCGACAACGGTGACTCCGGCGACAACGGTGACTCCGGCGACAACGCTGCGTCTGGCGACAACGGTGACTCCGGCGACAACGCTGCGTCTGGCGACAACACTGCATCTGGCGACAACGCTGCGTCTGGCGACAACGGTGACTCTTGCGACAACGGTGACTCCGGCGACAACGGTGACTCCAGCGACAACGGTGACTCCGGCGACAACGGTGACTCCGGCGACAACGCTGCGTCTGGCGACAACGGTGACTCCGGCGACAACGCTGCGTCTGGCGACAACACTGCATCTGGCGACAACGCTGCGTCTGGCGACAACGGTGACTCTTGCGACAACGGTGACTCCGGCGACAACGGTGACTCCAGCGACAACAGTGACTCCGGCTACAACGGTGACTCCGGCGACAACGCTGCGTCTGGCGACAACGGTGACTCCGGCGACAACGGTGACTCTGGCGACAACGGTGACGTCTCTGTGTGTTCAGCCCTGAAAGAGCTTCAAGATATGATAAACAATAGGAGGGCACAGAAGCGAACGACTTTTCCATTTCTGATGTTACCACTTCACATTCAAGTTGAAATTTTTAAGTTCTGCATACAATCAAACCCGTCAATCCAGTTTGTGTTGGCGAAGGTCGGCAAACCCTTTAGAGATTTAATAAGGTCAATGAGTTTGCAAACACCTAGAATTTACATTCGGCCGGATATTGGACTAGATACTAGTAACAGAAATCCTGTTAGCGTTCGTTTCCTATTAACAAGAGCGGGCAGAAACAGCGGTCTTATTTCGGCAATAAAAGAAATCATCAAGGGGCCAAAATGGGCAAACGCATGGCTGCGTTTGCGTGTTAGTGGAATCGGTTGGTATGATATCATAGATGTCATGTACAGACATTACAGGTGAAATATACATGTATATCGGTGTTTAAAAAACCTGTTATGTTATTTTTGTGATTGATGATTATGTTCTTCTACCGGAAATTTGTTGTCATTTGCTCATTTACTGGTAACTTTTTACGAAGCACATTTGGGATATTTTGGCTGCTACTAAAATGAATGTATATATGTATATTATGTCTTGTCAAAATGCTACAGTTGGATTAAAATTTAAATGCTGTTCTATGTTCTTCAATATTACTTTGAAAAATCCTGTCAGTATACCAATAAATGAAAAAAGTACAAGTTTGTTGAATCTCTTGAATGAAACAAATTATAAAATACAAAATGTAAAATGAATATGTGATGATGATGATGACAAAACATTTGTGATGATGATGATGGTAAAAAAATTGTGATGATGATGGTGGTGGTGATGATGATGACAGTGGTTATGATGATTGGGGTTTGATGATTGTGGTGATGATGATGATGATGATGATACTGATGATGATGATGATGATAACAAACGTTTTGGGATGATGATGACAGCGATGTTTATCGGACGATGATGATGGTTATAATGATGATGATAAGTTTTTAGATGATGATGACGGCGATGTTTATCGGCCGACGATGATGATAATGATGATGATGATAACAAAATATTTGTGATGATGATGATGGCGATGTTTGCCGACCTTCGCCAACACAAACTGGATTGACGGGTTTGATTGTAAGCAGAACTTAAAAATTTCAACTTGAATGTGAAGTGGTAACATCAGAAATGGAAAAGTCGTTCGCTTCTGTGCCCTCCTATTGTTTATCATATCTTGAAGCTCTTTCAGGGCTGAACACACAGAGACGTCACCGTTGTCGCCAGAGTCACCGTTGTCGCCGGAGTCACCGTTGTCGCCAGACGCAGCGTTGTCGCCGGAGTCACCGTTGTCGCCGGAGTCACCGTTGTCGCTGGAGTCACCGTTGTCGCCGGAGTCACCGTTGTCGCAAAAGTCACCGTTGTCGCCAGACGCAGCGTTGTCGCCAGATGCAGTGTTGTCGCCAGACGCAGCGTTGTCGCCGGAGTCACCGTTGTCGCCAGACGCACCGTTGTCGCCGGAGTCACCGTTGTCGCTGGAGTCACCGTTGTCGCCGGAGTCACCGTTGTCGCAAGAGTCACCGTTGTCGCCAGACGCAGCGTTGTCGCCAGATGCAGTGTTGTCGCCAGACGCAGCGGTGTCGCCGGAGTCACCGTTGTCGCCAGAGTCACCGTTGTCGCCAGACGCAGCGTTGTCGCCTGACGCAGCGTTGTCGCCAGACGCAGCGCTGTCGCCAGAGTCACCGTTGTCATACGACTGTTCTAAGCGTGATATTATGTCCTTGTACACGCGTTGATTGATACGGATACTAACGTAATGCATGCCAAATCCTTCTGGGAAAAACCCCAATGCAATTGTTCCAACATCACCATCGAACTTTCCATCTGCTGACACAATTGATGAGTGTTCTAGTCCTCGGGTAGAAACTACCAGGCACTGCAAATTATATTCTCTCATAAGTGCAATGAGCGTGAGGTTGTCGCCGTATGTCCCATTCTTAGACATATTCTTAACGTATTCATCAAATGTTTCATCATAGACAAAAGTTTCATAGAAATATCTGTTTTCTACAATGTGATGGACTGCTTCCTTACGTAAAGCATCTACGTCTTTGTATATACCAATTTTACCAAGTTGATGCGATATAGCAGCAAATTGACAATTTCCATCCGGATTTGGGTCCATGGCAATATTCACCCCATCCAACAACTGCAGATTTTCATGGTGTGTTAAAACATGATAGTACTTAGTTCTGTGATTTTGTTTCTCTGAGCGGTTCTGTTTTAATGAATGTTTTTTAATTTTTCGTTGTTTCTCTAACGCAACAGTTAGGCTAGTCATGTTTTCGACCCCAACCGATTTGCTTACGAATCCAAGTTCGGGTTTGTTCGGTACTTGAAATGACACGATATAAACACCATTTCGTTTTACTTTTTCTACCTTGCCTTCGATAACATATTTTTTGGTTGGCACCCTGGATTTTCGAAAGGGATAGCGAATTAATACTGTCTCTCCTACTTTGTACTTGCTTGGGGAAGTTGCGTTTTTCAACAGCGACCTGTAAGCCTTTTTATTTGCTCGCCGTATGGTTTTCTTTATTTCACGAGAACTATGACGTTCTTTGGTAAAAACATGACTTCTTCCGTAGTAGGCTTCAAAGGGCGTGAGACCCCCAATAACTCGTTTGAAACTTGTGTTTATGGCATAGGCTAAATCTTGAAGCCCTTCGACCCAGTTAAATCCACGTTTACTTTTTGTTGCAAATAGAATCTTGGCCTTTATAACACTGTTTGACCTTTCACACTTGCCCTGTGATTGAGGATGATACGGCCTACTATTGATCATTTTGATGTTGTACTTGTTCAACAAAAGTTTCATACTAGGGCCTTTAAATTCCAGTCCGTTGTCACATTGGATGATGTCAGGGGCAAGGTTAACCATCAACACGTCCTCTAATGCCTTTGCAACTTCACGCGAACTCTTCGTTTTCAGGGGTTTTGGCATAACGTACCTAGAATAAACGTCCACGACTTGTAGAATATAACTGTATGTGGACCCCTTGTAGCTAACACTTTGATTTTTCATGTTAATTATGTCAATCTGCCATCTTTTGCCTGGTTCCTCTTCTGTAATTGTCTTTGGCTTTGGCTTGTTTGTAAATCTCGGATACTTCTCATGGTAATACTTGCTATTGTACAGTATTTCAAGGATAGCTTGTTCCGAGAACCCCGTGTAATTTACTTTCAGTTTGTTGTAAATAACCCTTGCTCCACATCCTTTGTTTTCCATGAACATCTTCTCAACAAATCTAGGAAGATCTTCTTTCACAAGGACTTGCTTTCCGCCACACAATAAAGAACCCCGGTCACCAAGCTCGAAGTCCTTACGTTTTCTAATCATGGCCAAACAATTATTCTCTTCAGGTGTCCGTTTCTTCACAGGGACATCGAACGATCCGTTTAAACATCTGACAATAATGTCGTACTTCGACCTGGGCAAGCACCCTAATTGCTTCCTTTTTCTCCTAATTGCTTCCTTCATCTGAAATAATATAATAAGTTATTATACATTTATACTTTATTAGTTAATAGAGCTTGTATTGAACACCGCGTGTCGAAAACGAATGTCTCACGACATGAGCTGAGCTAAAATCACTCGTCTGATAGCTCCGCTAAAATTTACAATCCGAACTTCCGGGCAATATGCGCAATGAAAGTAGCAAGTACTTCATGTAAAGTTTCATTGAAATCCAACCGAATTCAAATTCAGGGGAAAAATAGCGGGCAAACTTATGGCGGTCAACGGACAAACGGTCTGTAGAAACCAATGCTACGTGGATGGAAGGGATATAAAGAAGGGGCCCTGGGGGCCTAGGTCGCTCACCAGAAGTCACGACTAGGCAGGGTTCGAAGGTCAAAGACCTATAAACTCCATAAAATTTAAAATGTTCAAATCTACAGATTACAGGAGCTCGATCTGATTTTGGTGGAAAATACACTTTCGAAAAAATGACTGTAGCTTAAATATTTTAGCAGTTTAGGAGTTACGCACCCGGAAGGAATGCCACGGACAATTGGATAGACGGACGGACAACTGCAAATGCACTCTGAGGGGGGGGGGGCATAAAACATAAAAATCAATGCATGTTAAAACATCAATGCATATTAAGACAACTGAAAATTAAAATGATGTACAGTACTTACTGTCAAGAATTCTTTTGAAGTTTGAAGAAAGTTTGGATTTCAATTCTTTCTAGTCGAAAATCACAACTTTTCTTGCCGACCGCCAAGTCAAATATGGTTACTAACTTCTGAGTAAGACTCGTGTGCAAAATTCCCGCCTTTTTAAAGCGGCACGTTATCAAAGAAAAAATCGGAAACTTCAAAGCTTTGTCGGCTTCTCAGCAATATGACGTCGGAACGACAAATCAACTTTACAAAGTAATGTTTAGGAATACAGTCACACCTGTCTAAAGCAGCCAGTCAAACATCCTTATTTTTGGAGAGATATATTCATTTAAAAGAGCTCAAAATCTCTTAAATCGGATTTTGGTGAAAATACACTTTCGAAAAAAAAAGTTTTAAAAATTTGAAAATTGCTATTAATGATCTCCACGAAAGTATCTGGCCCGCCCGGGAATCGAACCCAGGCCGCCTGCGTGCCAATCTGACGCGCAACTAGCCGGCGAAACAGTTACACAACCAGCAAAATCCATGTAAAGTGTGGTTAGGTTAGCTGTTTCTGTTACTGCTAGTTACGACGACGACGACGACGACGACGACGATGATGATGATGATGATGATGATGATGATGATGATGATGATGATACTTTTGTCACTTCCAATATTAGGTTAATACAATGTATTTGAGTTTGAAAAAAAGTTTACACATCGGCAGACTATTTCATTTATTAAGAAATACATAATTTATGTACCATATACGTAGGCCATTTTCATTTTTATGAGTTTTTTTGGTATGTACCAAATACGTTTTGGCGAGCATAGAAAAACTTATTCCAACCGAATATGGTACAATGTTTGTACCATATTCGGTCGAAAATTGTACCATCTTCGGTCCGAGTATGGTACATTTGTACCATATTCGGCCGAATATGGTACAAATGTACCATATTCGTTTTTGTACCAAATACGGTCCGACATACGTTGCCTTTGTCTCAAAGTCCAGAGCTCCAGCCGTTTTTACGATTTGGTTGCCTGAAAGACGTCTGTGCGTGAGCTTATATACGTCTCATTCTGCGAAAACTGGACTTAATGCACGTGCTAAAGCGTCATCTCAGATCAGCCTATGCAGTTCCCATAGGCTTATCAGGGACGAAACTGGATTTTTAATAAAGAGGCTTCCTTTAAACAAAACAAATAAATACCATAAAAGCGCAATTCATGGAATAATGACTTTGGGAAACGCATGAGGAAAACGCGTCGTTTATTTTCAGATGTGTTTGTGTTAAATTCGTAAATCGATCGACCCAAGAAATCAAAGAAAATTAATACCCTACAAAAAATAATTATTCTACACTAATACGAGAGATCATGAACTAACCAGTGACGGCGAATGGTCCTCCGTCAGCGCTCGTCATTGAGCAGGTGGCATCAGACTTATCGAAAGTAACAAAATCCAACGTCTTTAACGTCAACGTTCCGCTGACGTCCTCGGCGACGTCACTGGAACCCCAAGGATTAGTAATCAACGGTGCCTACGGAAAAAAGCGTAAAACGTCATCCCAGATACGCATGTGCAGTCCGCACAGGCTAATCTGTGACGAAACTTTCTTCATAAGGTGGATTTTCGTTCAGAGATGACCCCGTTTTCCCAGAGCGAGATACATATAAAAGATATGAGTTGCGTCTGGTCGATAATTTTTATTTGAATAATTATTATTTACGAATAGTGCAACCGCGTTCAATTCATAGAAACATTTATTAAATAGCATTTATTGACAAACATTACTTCCTTGCAATATAGCCACATCTCAGTTAAAATATTCACCAATGAGAATGCAATTAACATCTCACCTTCCTTAGAACTTAAACCTAGCATATGACAAACTTTAAAAGGCTTTAACATGCACACTTCTGTTTCTCTAGAGCGATGAAAAAGAGGCCCTTGACGTACCGTATTGATGATGTTCACAATCAGCGTCTCTCTGACGGTGGACATGGAGTCGCCGCACGTGTTCTCGGCGTTCACAGCTCCGGAACTTTTGAAATCGAATCCGCCCGGATTATGGGCGTACACCAGGTACCCTGCATGGAGATGCAAACACTGCTAAATTGGTCGTTGTCGGCTCATGTCCTACTTAAAAGTACCCCGGGTACTCTTAAGTACTCTCGTAAGTTATAAAATAGGCACAAACTACCGGTACACAAAATAAACATACACACACACAAATAATGCATCGTTTCTATCCCTTATGATTAAAGTGATAAGATCAACACACGCTATCATTAAAGTGACATTTATATTGTTTTACCGGAACTATTTTTTTACAAATAGCGTGTGTGTTATTTTACAAATATAATAATTTGAAAATTGCAGAAAGTAAAAAGAAAATTCGTTGCATTCTGTGAAAATTGATTTTTATTCACTCATGATCATAGAAAACAATATTTTTATTGATCACCCGTGAATTAAAATCGATATTTCCCAAATCCAACAAATATCCTATATATATATATATATATATATATATATATATATATATATATATATATATATATATATATATATATATATAATCAATGACGTAAATGGTGACGTCACGTACGAGTATTTTGCGGTGTCACAGTACTTTGCTCCAAGGGTAGAATGCCCGCGGCAAACGCAGTATCGCTCAAGTAACATGGTGGAACTTGAAATAAACATAAAGAAGATCTTAGACGTAATTTTTTATATTAAAACGACATAGTTTTACCCTTTGAGTACAAAAAAAGAATAAATCCACCTTCGTAGCGTTACTTTTTGTTGACAAAGTGTGATTTTCTATTGACGCAATTATCTTTTTACACATAAACAACATTTTGATACAACTTAATTTGACGAAAACAATCCGAAGAAAGTGTAATTAAAAAAATAAAAATATCACACTTTTGCTAGAAACATAGAACGCATTGGGTTTAGTAACAATACATTGAGCAATTGATCGACGGAATAGTCTTCCGAAACTTGTGAGCGATCGAGCGCAATACAAGTACAGTGGTATTTAATTTGCGATATTAGAGGTGAGCGTAAGGTGCAAAATAACAAAAGTCATTGTGTAAGTATTTGCTGATCATCTACCAAGCGCATACAGCTTATTAGATGGTGTCATTTTGCATTAATAACAGTTTAAAGAACAATAAACAGTATGTGTCGTAAAATATGTAGGGTTTACCAAAATGAAACGAATAGAAATAAAAACTGCTTTAAAAATTTATGCGGGGCAAAATGGACCATGCGGGCGACTAATAATTATATGTAAAAATACGATACTCATTTTGATCAAATGTGTGTAGTGTTAAAGGGGCCTTTTCACAGATTTTGGCATGTTTTGAAGTTTGTAATCAAATACTTTATATTGATAAATGTAAACATGAAATTTTAAAAGCTCCAGTAAAAAATCAAAAATAAAAATTAAAAAAGGATTAAACAAAAAAGTAGCACGCAGCAGGGCTCGAACCAGTGACCCCCGAATTCCCGAAGTAAAAACGTATTAGCAAACTTACCTATCCTGCCAAGCATACATTACATGCGTATTTTATACGATATATAACAAATATTCGTAGTTTCACAAATTTAAACGACAACAACATATTATTCAATCGTTTCGCGCTTTATAATTTTTAGGTTTTTAAATCGTCAAAAGATGCATATAATGGCTATATTAGACCATGGCAAATGTTCAGTAATACTGTTTCCTCACAAATATCATAAATAAACCGAAAATTTGCGAATCTGAAACAATTTTTTTTAATTTTCTTAATTTGCCAAACTGCGAAAAGTTCCCTTTAAGATTGAATAAAGATACGTATATTCAAAGGGGAATAGAAACACTCAATCTCCACGCAGAGTTGTGGTTCCTTGCTCTAACATGCCATCTCTGACATAACAAGAAAATCCTACCACATTTGGTAGGATTTTTTTTAAATATACTATGAAAAATTATATTATTTTCATTTATATTTTGAAAATAGTGTTTAAGTTAAGTTAATAAAAAAAAATTGCCTTAATTAAAAAAAGTAAATATAACAACGGTAAAACTATTGTACCACGTGGCTAGGCTTTCATCACGTGGTCGGTTATGAAGGCAAGGGTTTGAACCAGCTATGATGGTTCCAGTCAAATCTCTGCGTGGAGGTTGAGAAACCCTAAACCACAAGCTGTGGCGTCGTGTAAACAATGACTTCATCATACATATATTAATAGTTTTATCCAAGCAATTATTAAAATTCTTAAATAAACCCGAGTTTATAGCATATTGCATATTTCGACAATTAATAGATCTATATTTCCACATCAGGGAAATGGTTTGTGAAATTAAAAATCACAATGTTACACATACCGCCTAGGTCCGATACTGTGAGAGGATAAAGCAATTTTTTAGACATCACTGACTCCGCTATTGACGTAAAGTAACCGCAGGAAGGTTAACAAACACCGGAGGCTGAAAGAGAAACAGACACTAATTATTTGAGTCTTGTTCTGAGAAAACTGGGCTTAAATCATGTGCGTAAAGTGTCGTCCAAGATTAGCCTGTGCAGTCCGCAAAGGCTACTTTCTGCAGTTTCTACTCAAAAATCCAGTTAAGGCGGAAAGTGTCGTCCCTGATTAGCCTGTGCGGACTGCACAGGCCAATCTGTGACGACACTTTACGCACATGCATTAACTTGATTAAGCCCGATTTTCTCAGAACAAGACACATTTAATGAAATGAGCTGGTTCGATTAGAAAACGGGGTTTATAGGGACCTTTTTACGTGTTGGGAAATTGACAAGATTAAAATAAATTGTTTCAGATTCGAATAGTGTTGTGTAATTATGATATTTGTGAGGCGACAGTAATACTGAACATTTAAAATGACGGTTTAACATGGCAGATGAATATGGTTGGATACAGATTGACCGACATGCATATAGCGCGACGTTTTCTTTACTCGATAATTCCTGTCGTACTTTTTTTTAATTTATAAAAACACTATTAGGCTTTGTTATATTTTAAGTTACAGTGAAATTACCTTTGACCAATGGTGGAAAATGGGAGGGGCGTAATTTGCTCTTTGTTAGTATACCAAGTATAATCCATGACAGACATACAGTTGGGCTGTTCTTCGTCTTGGATTAATTACGTTGTTTTCCAGATCCACTGCGTAATAATATCTCGCGCTAAAGACTTTGCCGTCGTCGCAAATAATCCCGATGTTATGAACGGGCGTGACGTCATAGTTCAAGGACGCTCGCGGGCGTCCCTTGTACCAAATCTGAAACGCTAAAAGAAGGGAAAAAAAAACAAGCGATTGTTTATATAAATTGTATCACGTTTTCATGCCTGCTTTAACGAAATAAGACCGACACTGAATGTTGAAAAAAGCAAACACCCGCAGGGTAGTGACACCATCTTCTTTAATTTCTGTTGCAGTGTTCAAACGAAGATTGCTGGAAAAAACTAAACAAATAAATAACATTCATCGATTGTTTGCTAATCTTTATATCTTTATATTTATTAACTTTTAATTATTTATTTATTTATTTATTTATTTATTTATTTATTTATTTATTTACTATATATTTATATTTATATTTTTATAACGTTTAACCTTTGACGTTGATTTTCAGATTTGACTGATGACATCAAGCAGATATGACGTCATCAGAATCTTTAAGGCTGAATGAGTTTAGCTCCAGAGCGGAAACGGAAGTGTCTTCTAGGAACTGATATGACGTCATAGGAAACGACGTTAGAACTGGGTCCTACGAGGAAATGGATTTTAAAATAAATTTCATTTACAATTGCAAAATGGTTTATAACCGTGTATTGCTTTCCCCGAGATTAAATAAAGAGACCTCTGGAAGCAAAAGATGAAGCGTTACCACTTTGTTAGGCTTGCTGAAGAAAATATGAGAAGAAAAACGCTTTTTTGATAAGTTTTTGCGCATTTTCGAGAAAAAAAAGCGTTACAAAATCTGTCATTATTTTTCCAATTACGCGTGATGAATAGCCATAAATGAAACAATATCTCCTTTAAACATATAGTAAAATTCTTCTTAGAATCTATAACAATTATTTTGAAAACCGTCATTTAACCAAACTTTGAATGAAAAAGTCATTTTAAGGTCAACCACGATTCCGGTATCCTACAGACGTACCTCATCAACGATATTGACGTTGAAAGTCCCGGTGATGACGTTGACGGGGTTGCCGTCAGTACACCGTATCGTTAACGTCAACGGCACGGCCTGGTCGTTGAAGTCGATGGCAGTTTCAGTCACGGTGATAGAGATCCTGACTTCAAATTCTAGGAATTAAACAGCACAAAAAATCATTTGCTTATGCGCATAACGAGAGTATTTCATCGAAAAAAGAGACATTAAAAAAATTACAAATAATCACACTTGTCACACATACTTTCAATAGCTTATGAAAAACGAAGATTTTCAAAGATCGAAGCGTTTAATTGTTTCAATTACAGTATCATATTAAAAACAAATAATACTGGTATTATGTTCAATTCATGCACAGAGTGTTAGCAACCTTAAAGTGATATAACTATTCTGACTTCCATTAAAGAGGAAATCGTCGTTCCGGATTAGCCCTTTTAGACTAGACAGGCTAATCAGGGGCGATTAATGCATCTAAAAAATAGGACAATACTTTAAGCACATGCCTAGTTGTTTCGTCAGACAAAAATTCACTTATTCTCCCTATCGAAACCTTTTTGGCGCTTCTATTTGGTAACGTACTCACGTCCCAAAAAAGCACAATGAAGTGACCGCTTAACAACACTACTTGACTTTATCAATTTTCAACAGCGATACTTTCGTAAATAGTAAATGGCTCCCAATAAGCAAGAGTTTTGTAAATTTATAATAGCTTAGTATCAGGAATATACTAGAACTTGATCTGACTCAACTTAGCGTGTTTTTCTTAATTAATGTATTATTTATTAATTCATTTTATTTTATTTATTTATTTAGTTATTTATTTATTAATTATTGGTGTTCATAAAAGCTTTTTTGAGTTGCTAGTACGACTCAATCCTGAGTTTGCATAGAAATATGTGCGTATTCTTATCAAAGGGGGAAATCACGTGATAGTCAAGATGGCGAAGTCCATAGCGGCAAAAAATAAGTGTCTCGACAAGAACGTCGCCACTTTTACTATCAAGTGATTACCCCCTCTGTTATAGCTGGGATTATGAACGTCGCCACTTTTACTATCAAGTGATTACCCCCTCTGTTATAGCTGAGATTATGAACGTCGCCACTTTTACTATCAAGCGATTACCCCCTCTGTTATAGCTGGGATTATGAACGTCGTCACTTTTACTATCAAGTGATTATCTGTTTATCTGGGATTTGAGATTGTTCGTGAGCAGACCGACATTCTTCATACTCCGCTACGAAGAAACTTTATTCTTATCATTTTAGTTGTGCAAAAAAAGAGAAAAAAGCTCACATGCAAAACACGGAGCACTAATGTTTCTAATGATTATTCACCTGGTTGAGAAACATTCACCGGTGACGTCACATTTCTGATCTCATACACGGTGGTGGATGGTGACGTCACAGAACACGTCGTATCCGGGTCGGTAGTTGTAAACTTCCCGAGTAACATCTGTGTGACAGTGGAGTCAGAGACGTTAGGGGAACTTCCGGGGATCCCGGATACAAAACTCGGCGGCTGCCAAAACAGAAGGACAATAAAAAAATCAATTTAACGGCCAGGCGTCCTTTTGGGGTTTTCGTTTGGTTAATATAAGCGCATTTATGTGAATATCTATTATTGAGGGCTCTTGTACCGCGATGACTCCCGGTTCACATTTTGTTCCGGAATAACCACAAAGGCGGGATTATTTATTGTTGAGGCAACATTTGCCGGGATGATTTTTTAAAACCTTTTATTCAGAAATTCATATAAACATACACGGATTCATACTTTTTATTAATATATCATAACAGTACCAATACATACTACAATACAATATAGCATGTAATGAACAAAAGTACAATTGGTAGTTATATATTCGTGTAATCCTCATATATACATTTCTTGAAAAAAAATGCAGAGAAATGCAAGAAAAAAAGGAAGAAAAGTTGCACGCAGAAAAAAACCTGGACAAAGAAACAAAACCATTTCGATTTACTCATCCTTAAATTTGTTTTCAGTGACAAATGTATAGTATATATATATGATTTTTTGTTTTGTTATCATTTGGGTCTAGTATAACTACATTCATTTGAATATCTATTATTGAAGGCACATTAGCTGGGATGACTGTTTGGTATCGTTTGGTTTCGGTGTAACCACATTTACTTGAACATCTATTATTGAAGGCGTATATGCCGGAATGTTTGATCGGTTTACGGCTAATCCAGTTAATTTGCGCATGTTAGACAACCTACCGTATCAATCACTGGTTGTGTGAACGTCGCAGTGACGTCATTGTCGCCATCTGAGCAGTCGACGTTGATGACGTAAGGTCCGTTCGCTGCTCTTAGCGTTACCCCCGCCTTTACGTTAATTGTAAACCCTGAACACGCTCTGGGATAACGGGGCTTAATGCATGTGCTTAAAGTGTCGTCCTATATTAGCATGTGCAGTCCAAACAAGCTAATCAGGGTCGACACCTTAGTTACAAAAGTTTAGGCAAAATGGCGGGCTAATCTGGGAAGACACTTTTACAATATGCATTTAACCCCCTTTTCCAAGCGCGCGTCCACACGCAGTGTTAAAAATGTTTTAATCTAAGAAAATTGCGTAAAATAATCCTACTGCATCGACAAGAAACAACATATATTTTGTGCTTTCCGGTGGTTTATAGAGAAATATCAGTGCGTTAAACCTATAATTTCACTGTTTTAAACAGTGAAAACTAACATTGAAAACTATCGATAATTATCACTGTTTACTGCGAAATGACGTCATTTTTTTTACAAAATGACGTCATTATCCCAGCGAAATTCATTAGTTAAACTCTTTAACAATGTATATAAACTTAAAAAAAAGCATAAAATAAAAAGAAAATTTGTTGGATTCGGAGGAATATCGATTTTACTTCACTTGTGACCATAGAAATTATATTTTTTCACGAGTGGCGCACACTCGTGGCTGCGCCACTCGTGAAAATATTATTTTCTATGATCACTCGTGAATTTAAATCGATAATCCACCGAATCCAACAAATATCTTCTATTTAAATTAAACATTGAATAACAGATTTATTATAAGAAAGCATATGATTGCTTTTATTTTATTTTGTTCTTCGGTTTTTTGAAGACTGATCGACGTTTGCACGTATTTAACAGCAAACATATTTGTGGGTTTTTTAACCGATGTTCTTGATTTAAACTCACTTAATTCATAAATGTTCTGATTATTTGACACTCTTTTTTTGACAATTATCTCTATAAATGTTAGTTATTAGCGCTGATGCAGAAATCCAAGTAAAGACCCCTAAAGCACTAAGAAGCGGACAATTAGCTGTACTGTATAATGCATTTGATGACGTCATCTTGTTAACATTTATGACGTCATTTAACGTTTACCTACAAGAACTAATCTTTACTAGAAGTATAGATAATAATTTATTACTGCCCTTTTGCATTGCAATATATATCAGATCGGGCTTAAATAATAATATTATCTTTGGATATTCGAGCCAAGTATAATATTTTATAGAACAATAGGACAATAGCCTATTTTTCTGTGTATCATACATCCGTGAACACATTTTAAACAGATAATAAAATATAATCGCTAGAACGTTGATTTTTAGGTAGAATATATATTTATTTTATGCTTTCCGGTGGTTTATAAGGAAATACCAGTGATTTAAACTGATAATTTCACTGTTCAAACAATGAAAATTATCAGTGAAAATTATCGATAATTTTCACTGTTTACTGTGAAATGACGTCATTTCTTTGACGAAATGACGTCATTGTCCCAGCGAAATTCTTTAGTTAAACACTTTAACAATGTATATAAACTGTTAAAAAAGGCATAAAATAAAAAGAAAATTTGTTGGATTCGGTGGAATATCGATTTTAATTCACTCGTGATCATAAAAAACTTATATTTTCACTCGTGGCTGTGCCACTCGTGAAAATATTATTTTCTATGATCACTCGTGAATTAAAATCGATAATCCACCGAATCCAACAAATATTCTCTATGTATTCATAACGTCATTAGCACTTGCGCTTTACATTTGTATGGTACGTTTTTTTTCATGGCATTTGTGCTTAAAATATATTACATCTTAGTATCAAATTGTTGTTGTTTTTTGTTAAATTTGAATCGTTTTTACCTTTTTATTGAAACAGATGACTAAAAAGTTGATCCCTAGTATTATATTATTGATTATAAAACAACGCCTACTAGTAACTAACCGGATATAAAAATCATATCAGGCAACTTTAATATCAACATAACGATATGATTAAAAACGCTACTGTGATATCATAAGTAGAAAATGGCGCCTCGACGTGAACTGACTTAGCCAATGAAACATTAGTATCATATAAAACTTAAACTTCATGAGCCTCGTTCGTTGAAAACTAGGCTTGATGCATCTGCGTAGTGTCGTCCAGATTACCATGTGCAGTCGACACAGGCTAATCAGGGACGACATTTTCCGCTTAAGCTGGATTGTCGTGTTAAGTTCATAAAAACAAAAACAACCTATAAAAGCGAGAAGTGTCGTTCCTTTGTTGGCCTGGGTCCGCTCAGGGACGACATTCAGCGCATATGCATTAAACACAGTTTTCAGGGACGACATTCAGCGCATATGCATTAAAACCAGTTTCCCAAGAACGAGGCTTAATTTTTTATTATTTTTTCCAGTTTAATACTTGATGCGACACCGGCAATCACTTCAAAAAGGGCGTTTTCCGGCACTCTTGCAGAGCAGTTAACGGCGTTGTCGCTATCGGTGACGCTGAACGTGTGAAGGGTCTCGGTGGCGTGCTTAAGACCGTCACTTTTCTGATCTCATAAACGGTTGTCACAGGTAACGTCACAGAACACGTGGTATCAGGGTCCGTAGTTGTGAACTTTACCAGTGACGTCGCAATCACGTTGTCGTCTGAGACGTCAGGGGAATTCCCAGGAATCCCAGATACAAATGTCGGCGGCTACTCGGAATAAAAGAAATAGAGAATATTTGGTGGATCTGGTAGAATATGGATTTTAATTCAGGCTTGATCACATAAACAAATCTATGATCACGAGTGAATTTAAATCGATTTTCCAGCAAAGCAATTAAATTTTATTTTATGCTTACAAATGACTTTTTTGGTATTTAACCCGGAGAATTACTCTAAAATAATGGCATCACGACATATAAACAATAACGTTATTTCACTGTTACTTTCACTGTTTTAAACAGTGCATTGTCATTTTTAATTGACTGATATTTCTCTATAAACCACTGGAAAGCATAAAACCCTAAATGCAACACATGAATCACGCTCTGGGAAAATCCACTTAACGCATGTGCGTAAAGTGTCGTACAAGGCTAATCAAGGAAGACACTTTCCGCCTTTATTGTAATCTTCTTTAAAAATGCCGTCTCTTCTGAGCAAAATTCCAGTTTGGTGCAAAAATGTAGTACCCGATTAGCATGTGCGGACGGCAAAGGCTTATATGTGACGAAACTTTACGCACATGCATTAAATCACATTTTCCTAGATCTCGGCTCAAACATAAAACTTAGCGGGATGACCTAATTACAGCTCCACTAAGGAAATCGGCGGGTAGTAAAGTCAAGATATAAAGCGAATTTTAATATAAAACGCAAAACATTTTATTGATATGACTGAATAGTGAGCGTCATTTAAAAAATAATTAATGTAATAAAGGGTATAAGACGCCAAAAAATAACTGTCTTGGCATGGACGTAGTCATCTTGACTATCACGTGATTACCTGCTCTGTATATGGTGGCTAAACATAAATCATACTTTCATTTTATTGAGGCCTGAGAACAACTAGGTCCTGTTAATTTAAATATAGCTACCCTCCTGACGGTGTTGCGCATGAAATGTTTGTAAATCTTCATAACATGTTTACGGACTATCATATTTTCAGCTTGAAAAACATGCTCAGCAATGTAAGATATTTGTATTGCATTTTTGAAGATTTCGCGGAGAAAAAACTTTTTTTTAAATGTTCAAATTGGCATAACTTCACTAAAGTTTAACCAATTTTCAAATATGTTTCAGTTTTGTAATTCTTATGTAATTCTCTTAATTTTTATACAAACATCAATGGATACTCAATTTTGTTTTCGATACCACAACATCATTACGTACCTTATCAAGGACTGGCTGGGTAAACGTTGAACTGACGGCGGTTACGGCATCTGTGCAATCAACGTTCATGACGTACGGACTGACAGCTGCAGCCAACGTCACTCCTGCTTTCACGCGGATACTGAACGCTGAAAAGAAAAGTGGTTTTATTTCATTTTCATTACAGACATTGTTTGTGAATATTATACGCATCATATATAGTTATCACGAATTTAACGAACTGTTTGAATCTGTGTTGAAAACGTTTGCCTTATATTTCAGTAGGAAAAGAGAGCATATTATTGCATACTGACAAGGCAATCCAAGCAACTTTATATCACTAAACAAATGACTATAGAAAACAAAACGGTGGCTCTGATCGACGTTTCTGTTAATTAGCAATTACTGTAAAATCAGTATTAAAGTTCATATTCCGATTTTATAACAAAACCTTTAATAAGTATCGATATTCTAAACCGATTGGAATCATCAAGAGCAATGGCAAAAATTATTATGCTACTAAAAAAAACGAAAATCTTGTTTTTCGTAAACCGCTCGGGTATTTTGCCACTTTTTTTATAGAGACGTCATTTTTACACAACGCGCATGCCAAGGAAACTCATGAATTATCGTTGATTTCGTGGTTTGGTTACGAATATACGATTCCACAGTCCGACTTATGTTTTTGTTTGGAAATTAAAAATCCGCTCATTTTCATGTCGTTTTTTATACCACAAGAAATTTAATGCCGACAAACTAGAATTAGTTAACACTGTTAATAAAAAGCGATTAAAAGGTTGGGGGTAATTGTGAAACCATGTACCAGTGCTAGTTGCGGCTACCAATTCAAAAAAGGTGGATTCCGGCGCTCGTGTGGAGCACGTGACAACGTCGTCGCTGTCGGTGACGTTGAATGTATGGATGGTCGCCGCGGCCGCCTGCAAACCATCGTTGATGGAACTTCCGGTAGAGGGTAGTAAGGTTATCACTGGGGGCTGTAGTTAAACAATTAACTGTAATTTAAATGGGCAATACGTATATGAGCCTTGCTCTGGGAAAACAGGGTTTAAAGCATCCGCGTCAATTGTCGTCACATGTTAGCCTGTGCTGTCCGCACTGACATATCACAGACGATAACATTAATTCTCTTCTTCACGAGAATTATGTTTTCACGCACAAGCCCAGTTTTCTAGAACGATGCATATAATTAATAGAAGGGAAAGTGGACATCCTTGTGAAATTCCTTTTTTTTTACGTTAAAATATATCTTTTGACAAAATGACGATTGCTTGCTAGTCATTACTTTTTTTTTTGATGATTTTGAAAGATAATATGGTTATTGTTCATATAGATTTATTTAATGATTTTTTTCAAAGTGGCGAAATGAAGATTTAAATAAAAAATGAAAAAAAAATGAAAAAATCATTTATTCAAAAAGTTAGTTTTCATAATATTCAAACAGGCAATATATATCTCCCAACTTGATTAAAATAGTTAACGTATATGCTTGTTTATTGGTACAAAAATTACAAAGCGTTTAAATCGCTGTTAGTCGAAGCAAAACAATGTGTCACCGACATATGGTTTAAACTACGTAATAGTTTCACAAGCATTCGTGGTTCAGAAGTACAGAGTCCTTTATCCTTTTTTCCTTTATGTTCGATCCAAACGGCACGATCTTATTTTATCTTTTCTTTGTGTTTATGCTTTTAAAAAGTCCCATATCTTATAATTTTGTTACTTATTCAATTTAATTATATTTTACGTTAATACGAAAATCTGTCAAGAAGTACATTAAAAATCTGAACAGAAATTTCATACCTATCAATTCGTGCCTTTTACTTTTAATTTCTTAATGCATGTCGCTGATACTGTGCTCCGAAACGTTTCCGAAATTGCTCCTTTTACAAACCTACATTGGTCCAACTCAATTATATTTTCAAAAGCATGAATTGTGTCCTTGACCTTTGACCTTGACACGTCACGTCTGTTATGTTAGTTTAAAATCCATTTATGTTAAATTACGTAGCGCCCATGAAAGTGTTGTTGTTTTTATAGAGTTGGTATTGAAAGGTATGCATAAATAGATAAACATACGAACAAATTGATGATTCAAACAGTTCCATACAAACCTCGTCGAAAATATTGACGTTAAACGTTCCCGTGATATCATTCGTGACGTATCCGTCAGTACATTTTATCGTTAACGGCAGCGGAACGGTCTGGTCGTTGAAGTCGATAGACGCTTGAGTTACGGTGCTTTCGATCCAAACTTCAAACTTTGTTAAACAAGTATATGACGTCATACTACACACATATATGACATGACTCATAATGTACCAAAAAATAACGTCAAGCTGATCCACACTATTCACATATATGACGTTAACATGACTCATACTGAACACATACATGAATTCATATTGTACACATATATTACGTCATATTGTACACGTTAATGACGTCATACTGTATTGTTAGACACAGCAAAAGAAGAAACTGTCAGATTAGATGGCCGTTTACAAGGAAATTTGAAAAGACTCAGTTGCGGCCGCGATTTAACCAAGCTTGGGATATTCGTGAGGAAACAATTACATATTATATAAAACGTTATCTGTGAAATGTCACGAATGTCGATGTTTAATTTGAAAGAATTGCCAGAATCAAAGCTCTGCTCTATTACAAAAATGCCTCTATTTATAAATAACTTATCAAGCCTTCAATATTAATGCAGTTATAGGCTGCCCTATAACATGACAAAGCGAAATAACCCTCTTAAAGTAGCAGGGTTCGGTATAAGGAGAACTTATACTGCCTTGCTTTATGAGCTAGCTTTTATAGCGACGCGGTAGAGTGTCTGCCTGATTTGGAACCGGGAGGTCCCGGGTTCGATCCCCATGGTGGTCGGGGATCGAACCCGGTACCGCGTCGTTATAAAAGCTAGCTCATATAGCAAGGCAGTATTGAATTTCCCGAGCAAAGTCTGTGTGAAAATGGCGTCAGAGATGCTCGCGGAACTTCCGGGCATGCCGGAGACAAAAGTCGGCGGCTAAAGTGAAATACCAATGCAGTGGTAAATATAAACGTAATACATCATTGCTTGATAGAACGCTTCATTCATGATATAACAAAAGTCGGCGGCTAAAGTGAAATAGGTAACAGTACACTTGTAAATAAACCCTTTGTTTTCGGGGGGGGGGGGGGGGGGGTAACATAAAATTGCCTACCGCCTTAATACAGGCTGGCTGTGTGAACGTGGAATTGACGGTGTTGACGCTATCTGAACAATCCACGTTTATGACGTGAGGTCCATCGGCGGCCGATAAAGTCGCCCCCGCTTTAACGCGAATATTGAACGCTGAAAACAATAATAAGGCATCGGTCGGTTAAAAAATAACTCGCCGAAATAAGTAACTATGGGACTTTGTTTGTCTACTGACTACTGGAGGAAAGGAGATTCTTGCTCTAGCGGGAGAAGAAAGTAACTCGTGGCATGATATACTTTAGAAACTTACGTGCAGAAATATGACCCGCATTCTGAAAAAAAAACGGGGCTTTTATGGTGTTTTTCAAACATTTATTTTAAGCGGAAAGTGTCGTGGCTGATTAACCTATGCGGACTGCACAGGCTAATCAGGGTAGACAATTCACGCACATGCATTAAGTCCCGTTTTCCCAGAGCGAGGCTCATGAATAGTTGAAGAAAATTGGATACAATCTAGATAAAACGAGAAAATTATTCCAAAAAACGGGATCTTAACTTATACTCGTAACACGAGACAATGCGGTATTGAGTTATAATTCATTTCAAATGTGTTTTACATAAAATAAAATTAATTTCAGTTTAGCCACTTTTGTAACATTAAAATTCGACGAAAGGCAACCTGGGCTAGTGGCGGCTACCACTTCGAAACGGGCGTTTTGAGGCGGTCTCACGAAGCACGTTACGGCGTCATCGCTGTCCTCTGAACGTGTGGAGAATTGCAGCGGTCGTCTGTAGACCGTCGTTGATAGCCGTTCCGCTCGCCGGAAGTGGTGATATCACCGGCGGCTTAAATCGCCAAGAAAAAAAACGTGTGTAAAACCCGGCAAACCCCGTTGACTGTGCACCCTGTTAATGAATGTGCCTAAAGTGCAGTCCGCAAGGGCTTATCAGGGTCGACTTTTTTTCGCAATATGTAGATTTTCGCGAGGAAGAGACTCCCTTTCAACGTAAAAATCCACACAAAAAAACGGAAAGAGTCGTCCCTGTGTAGCATGTGCAGACTGCACTGGCAAATATCATTATGGGACGACAATTTACACAGATGAATTAAGACTCGTTTTTTCAGAGCGCGGACTTAAATAGAAAATATAAATGTGAGTTTTGGATAGAGATTCATTCGGGGCTAAGAACCGTGGTAGTGCAAGGCTCTAATTATCCTATTTTTACCTACATTTTTCTATAAAAAATAATCAAATAGAGCATTTTTTTGACAATTTTGTTCTTCCGTAGTTGAAAAAAACAGATTCTCCAATTTTTAGAAAAATCCGTGTATGATCCAAAAATAGCGATAGTAAAGACCTCATGTCTATACTTTCGTTGTTATACCATCGATTTTCCGTTGTTATACCATCGATTTTCATCGGATGATAAATGAGTCTTGTTCTGACAAAACTTGGCATAATGCATGTGCGTAAAGTGTCGTCCCAGATTAGCCTGTGCAGTCCGCACAGGCTAATCAGGGACGACCCTTTCCGCTTTTATGTTATTTTTAGTTTCAAGGAAGTCCCTCCTTACCGTAAATCAAGTTTAAGTACTGCATCAGCACAATTCATTTGAAAGACAAAATGAGCCTCGCTCTGGGAAAACACGTGTGCATGTCCTTTCAGCGCAGTGGTTGGTATACACGCTTCTCACCAAGGCGATCCGGCTTCAATCCCAGACTCAGTTGTTGGCATGATGCGAGTGATTTAGTTTCTTAACTATATTGTAAACGTTTGTTTCATAATGCAGAACTGTTGGATAGAATTAAGAACATGATATTGAAGCGATAGATGCGGAATGTTATGTCCGTTACATTTAAAACATTAATAACTAATTTATTCATTAAAACAAATAAAGTTGAAATAAAATAAACAGATGTTTAATTCTATATGCCTATGACCACGCTGATCACGAGTTCGTTGGAATTTTTAAGATATCTACAGCCGTTCAAAAGTTATCAATTTTTTAAAAATGAATAAAAAAATACATATGTATCATATAATGAAAAAAATATTATTTTTTTTGTTTTTAATAAAACATAAACAGTTTATAGTTTTGTTTAAAAGTTTGAAAAAAAATTGAAAAAAAAAAATTAAAAAAGTTATAATCAAAAAATGTTTTGCATTAAGCACCCTTTTCTCATGAAGTCCTATTTACGTGCACAAATAAAATACGCTCGCTCGCTAGCTCGTTCGCTCCATCGAAATCAAACAATAAGATAGTGAAATCTCCATGAATTTTCGTCGCTGAATCCGAATCCGGTGTTAATTTTTCGATATCTCGACTCGTTAAAGAATTATTTAGTTTAAATTGTGCATTTCGATAAGAATGCAGCACTCTTTTAACAGAAGCGCAAAACCCAGTACACCTTACATTCCAGTGAAATAAAACAATAAGATAGTCCAATCTATGTGATTTTGTCTTCCTGAATCCGATTCCGGTGCTACTTTTCCGATATATGGACCCCTTAAAGAATTATTGATGTTTGACTGATTGGTGGTTAAGTCTAACCATTATATTTAAGCATTTGTTGTATTTTGAACTACGGAAAATAAAACATTTCATTACATCTAATCGCTGCATTCAAGATTTGAGAGTTATTTATCTCACTAACACGGACGATCATGTTAATAAATGAATGGATGAATAGATAAACAAGGCAATGTGAATATAAACAATTGTTAAAGTGATAGTATGGGCATTTTTTCACTGTTGAATTGAGCTGAAAAGAATTAACAGGTCAAAAGAATTAGTAAAAATATGGTAACTGACCCATTATCTACTACTCATCTTGCTACCAGTTGTTTATAAAAAAAAATATGTATTATTTTCTATATTTTACATGACTCACCCAGTCCTCTAAGCCGAAACGATCCGTAAAACAAAATTGTGTCTTTGTGTCGTATGAACGAATCTGCATGAAAACTACATTTAGACTCACATCGTTCATCGAATCATTTCTGTCGTCAGTTGTCAAAACGAAATTACGGTTGACATTCAAATGGATTATTTTGCTCTTTCCAGCATATTGTTTTTAGTATGTTGATGCTGCATTAACAAATATAAGTGTATATGAAGTGAAAACACCAGAAATAAACACAACGGTTGCGATAGACGCCTTCAGACTGTTAGATGCCCATAATATCACTTTAAGCTTCCAACACAAAGCACAGGGAGAACCCAGGGATGCATTTCAAGTAGTTTCGATTCGTTCATTATTATGCCTTAATGGTTAAGAATACATTTTAAATAGATGCATATCAATCACTCATTTAGTCAGTCACTCACACACTCACTCCTTCACTCAATCACTCCCTCAATCACAAAGTCACTCACTCAGTCAATCAGTCATTTAGTTTCGCGAATCAAGATTTTGGTTTTAATTATCGGATGCAGTTAGCCCTTAAATAATAGTGTAAGTGTGTTCGCACTTTTGTGTTTGAAAAGTCTTTTCGCTTAGCTCAAGGCAATATTGATTCAACGAGCGAGTGTCTGTAATGTTAATACATTGATGTGTGTATTAATTTTAATATTTTCAGACAAAAAACCCAGGGTAGAACCAGTAGGATGATCGTATGGTTTCTACAAATAAAGTAAAGATGAAAGATTAACGCAAATTAAATGAGCCTAGCTCTGTGGAAAGGGGGTTTAATGCATGTGCGAAAAGTGTCGTCCCAGATAAGCGGTCCGAATGACACTTTCCGCCTAAATTAATGTTTGCTAAGAACATAGTTCCTTAAAACGAAAAATATCATAAAAGCGGTAAATGTTGTCACTGATTAGCCTGTCCGGACTTCACAGGCTAATCTGGGACGACACTTTACGCACATGCATTAAACCCTCTGTTCACAGAGCGGTGCTAACATATAATTTTGGAATAAAACTAGTCATTGAAGTCTATACTGTAAAACGTAATATTATTCGGGACATGATCTTTTTCTGTCATTTTTTGTTTTTGAGTTAAGTTTACAGTATTTGAGTATGGAGATCAATGGGTACAAAGGTAAGTTACATGATTTTATGTTTGTATGTTTTAATTGCTCGGAAAATTAAGCAGCCATAAAATTTGGAATGCCCAATATGTGCTGGTGATGGAATTTACGTCAGAAAGTTCTTTCATTAAACCAGGGAGTTTATGGTAAATACCCTTAAGTATTCCTATTCAATCGCAAACATGGATTATAATGAGCCGCACTCTGAGAAAACAGGGCTTAATGCTGTCCGCACAGGCTTATCAGGGACGACACTTCCCGTATAGACGGGATTTTTGTTTACTTCCTTTACGCTTAAAAAATCCGCCGAAAAGTGTCCACCCTTATTAGCCCGAACGGACTGCACTGGCTATTCTGGAAAGATGCTCTACGCACATTGATTAAGCCCTGTTGTCCCAAATACAAATTTATACAAGGATTAAGTCTGACAACAACAAAAAATGCAAACACACCCTTTAATCTTCAGACGTATTTAATAACATGTGTATAACCACATTTACTATTATAGTACATATTCCTAATAATCATCAAGTATACAAACACAAGAAACAACTTAGCGCAACATTTGTGATGCACATAACATTAAATGAAATGAGACAACACTGTCGGATATGGGTCAAAAAGGGCCAGCATCAGTCATTATAATACATGTATAATACTTTGCAGAAAACATACAATAACAAAGAAGCTTTAAATAGTAATGGGAGCAATACATATAAATTGGAGCTCTAAACAGACATTAGGGCTCTAAAAACACAAGTGAGCTCTAAATAGAAATGGGAGCTCAAAATAGTTATTGGAGCTCTAAAGGGAAACTATACAAAGAAATGGGATGGAGGGCTTTTGTCAGAACAGCTAAATACGAGGTTTTGCCCATTCTCTCTGCCAGCAAAATTTCAGTCTCTGTCGAACGATTTTAAGACGCGGTTAATCGGCTTTCATGCGTTGTCTGTGTTTCAAGACCCACTCAGCGTTGGGGTTGACCTTGTACAGAGCCGACATGTTCGTGTTGTCGGGCAGGCAGCGTTCACCAATGTTTCCCCCAACCTCATAGAGATATGTGTCAACATCAGCCGCAATAAACTTCTTATCCCTACTGGAGGATTTCGTGAAATTACACAACAAACTATGGTCTTTTTTTGGTGAAATTTGAGGCCAAAATTCGGCATCATTTCTAACCCTTAATGTTCATATTTTTCTGAAATGACTACCTAAATTTACAAATTAAAGTTTTAAACAAAAATTATTAACAAATATTTATATCTTTTTTTATAATAAATTGCAACATTTAGTTATTTTCCTAGTTTAGCTATAACAGTTTAACATAGTAAATGCAATATTTGAAAACAAAATTATTCTTCATTTTAAGGCATTTGTATGCACAAAAAAAACAATATCAATTTTCCAGTTTTAAACGCAATAACGTTGTTTTTTCCAATCCAAAGGTCCCCAGTAATAACGCGTGTTTTGGAGGAAAATGTATTTGACTTAACTACAAATTCAAATTTAAACTTGGAGATAACTGTTTTTATATTTTAAATAAAACCGAATTCACTTAGATTGCAAGTTATTAATTCTAAACATCTCAACAAATCATCTTACTGCCCATGAATCATGACACTTGGCAGCAGACATCAGTACAGTGTTTATCCATGCCGTTACACCGTGGTGCGGCGCCATGCTATTTTTTGTAGCGCCACACTGCCCCCTTTCAAAGCAATTTAGCGCCACACTGCCCTTTCCAAAGGCCGCCCTGCCCTTTCACGAGCATCCGCTGTTTTCCATCCTCTATTGGTACAGTATGCTGGATCACAATGTGCCCTTATTGATAACATCTTAATTGCTGAATATTTTTATATTGACAACGTGTTATAAAGACTGACAGCGCCTTATACTGGTTGACAACGTGTTATAGCGACTAACAAAGCCTTATACTGGTTGACAACGTGTTAAAGCGACTGACAGCGCCTTATACTGGTTGACAACGTGTAATAGCAACTGAAAGCGCCTTATACTGGTTGACAACGTGTTATAGCGACTGATAGCGCCTTATACTGGTTGACAACGTGTTACAGCGACTGACAGCGCCTTATACTGGTTGACAACGTGTTATACAGACTGACAGCGCCTTATACTGGTTGACAACGTGTTATAAAGACTGACAACGCCTTATACTGGTTGACAAAGTTTTACAGCGACTGACAGCCCCTTATACTGGTTGACAACGTGTTACAGCGACTGACAGCGCCTTATACTGGTTGACAACGTGTTATAGCGACTGACAACGCCTTATACTGGTTGACAATGTGTTACAGCGACTGACAGCGCCTTATACTGGTTGTCAACGTGTTATAGCTACTGACAACGCCTTATACTAATTGACAACGTGTTACAGCGACTGACAACGCCTTATACTTGTTGACAAAAGATTTGTGCAAATGTATCTCAACAACTTAAGATATTTACAAAATAAAGTTCTTAACGTTGTGTTTACATTCTGCCCCGCTCATGTGTAAAGCCCTGTGAACCCCCCGTTGATCCTGCATCGTGTATAACGTTAATATCACCATAACGGTATGATAAAAGGCACAACTGTGATTGCATACAGTAGAAAATAACGTCTCCGCGTTATCTGACTTAGCCAATTTAAAATGAGTATTATATACGAGGTCATATAAAACTTAAACTGATGTGACCTTGAAACGCATTTATCCGTGACTCCATTCAGTCTTTTCTGTGAAAACTAGGCTTAATGTATGGTCGTAAAGTGTCGTCCCAGATTATCATGTGCAGTCTACACAGGCTAATCAGGGACGACAATTTTCGCTTAAGCTGGATTTTCGTGTAGAATCGACTTCATAAAAAGGAAAACAACATATAAAAGTGAAAAGTGTCGTCACCTTTTAGCCTTGGTCCGCTCAGGGGCGACTTTTAAAGCACATGCATTAAGCCCAGTTTTCCCAGAACGAGGATTAAATTGGTATTGATTTTTCCCGTTTATTACTTGGTGCCACGCCGGCGACCACTTCAAAAAGGGCGTTTTCCGGCGCTCTTTCAGAGCACGTAACAGTGTCGTCGCTATCGGTGACGCTGAATGTGTGAAGGGTTTCGGTGGCGTGTTTGAGACCGTCGAAAATGTTAGATCCGGTAGCAGGCAGTGCAGTGAAAGCCGGTGGCTGAAGTCAAATAATAAAATCATTACACAGGATATTACGTCATCACTATCGAAGATTATCTGTTACTAGTTACCATTTGGCATGGATATTCACTGAATTTCTAGCTACAACAAAGTCAAGTCAATACTTTTTATCAATAATCGAAGACCACACGTCCAAAACAGTGCTGTCTGCACCGGCTAATATGGGACGACACTTTAAAAGTCCCACGCATCAAACCCGGTCTTCTCAGAAATAGGCTCGTATCTTTCAACAAAACGTTGTTAAACCCTCAAGCCAACAACATCGGCTCAAGCCGAAAAATGAATGTTTCTCTCGATAGCAAATATATATGTCAAACATTATAGACTCGGAATAAGTTGTTGCTGCCGGCATAGCTACGCGCAATTTGCGTTTTTGGGTTCAAGCGACAAACACTCGAAACGAAGTGTCCATGTTTATATGAATTGCATCAGTTCTTGAGAATGTATTTAAAAAAATCAGGATTGGTCGTTTTTGAAAGAGCATACACAATATACAAACAGTATAATGCTCCTCAAGCAATTCATTAGGATTTCCATATCCTTTAACCCATGTATGTCTAGCGTCTAGTAAAAAGACCTTGGTAAAAAGCGTAGACCCAGATGAGACGTCGAATGATGCGGCGTCTCATCAGGGTCTGCGCTGTTTGCTTAAATGAATTTCTGTAAGAAATATTCTAACTATAGTTATAAATATACTGTACATCCCTAATTTTGGAAAGAACTTGATCCCATCTAGAAGGATGGGAGAGTCCACTAGGCATACATGGGTTAAAAACGTGAACGCAACTTACCGAGTCGACGATGTTGACGTTAAACGTCCCCGTGATGTCATTGACAAGGTTTCCGTCTGTGCACTTCATTGTTAGCGGCAGGGGAACAGCCTAGTCATTGAAGTCGATAGGCGCCTGGGTAACGGCGTTTCTGATCCACACTTCGAACTCTGTAATACAATGGAACTAGATTTCAGCCCTCACAATTAATATTTCAAAGCGGAAAATCTCGTCTCTGATGAGCGTACGCGGACTGCACAGGCTATTCTGAGACCACTCTGTACGTACATGCATTAAGCCCCGTTTTCCAAGAACGAGGCTCGTATGAGTTACGTTTACTAAGACGTGTTAAATACTGACATATAAAATAAGTTAAATACTTACAGTAACAGTTCAAATATTTATATGAACCGCACTCTGTGAAAATGGGGGTTTAGGCATGTGGGTAGAGTGTCGTCCCAGATCATCCTGCGTGGTCCTGTACAGGCTCATCAGGACGAAACTTTTCGCCTTAACCGGACAATTTGCCAAGAAGAGACTTTCTTGAAACGAAAAATATCATAAAAGCGATAAGTATCGTTCCTGATACATACTGCACAGGCTAATATGGGATGACACTTTACGCACATGCATTTAACCCCTTTTTTCACAGAGCGCGGTTCATTTATTTTTGACTAAATTGTTACCCGGTTTCTAGGGATCGGTCGGTGACGCAATTTTTCTGATCTCATAGACTGTTGTCACAGGTGACGTCACAGAACATGTCGTATCCGGGTCCGTAGTTGTGAACTTCCCCAATGACGTCGCACAGCCACCGAACCAGCTTTAAATTCCTGTGGTTAGAAAACATTAATAATAAGATGCTAGATCTTTAAGCTAGGAACATGTAACTCGTTTTACGATTGATTTTTTTGGATGCACTACTTAATTATTGCAACAATTATAATATCAGAAAACAGATTGGTTCCTGATCAGCGTCATATCAATCGGACGTGAAGTAAAAAATGTGACGTCATTGAATAATATCATAAGGACTATTCCTAAAAAGGGTTTTTAATGCATGTGCGTAGAGTGTCGTCCCTGATTAGCCTGTGCGGACTAATTTTATTTTTTTTAAATGTATCATTGATTCAACGACAGAATGCATGCATTTTACTCACACGAGCAAAAGAGCACTTGTGAGTTGGAACAATCTTTAAAATATATATTCGTGTATGGATAATTATCTATCAAAATCAATAAAATAATATAGCGTTTGTAATGCCCATCATCACAAACGTGGAACAAACGCCTAGTACTAATACAGCGAGTAGACACAACGCTATTGTTCTTAAAAGCCTGTGGATTTCAGCGGAAACGCGTTAGAATGGGCTTGTTAAGGTCATTGGATTCGAAAACCTGGAAAGACGGATCATTTGTGTAGTTATTATAATAATAAAATTCATTATGAAATATACATCTTCCGCCCGGACAAGTTGTATTATGCCAAGCTGTATTTGGAAGAAACATACCCGGCTTTTGAGGATCTGCCGGTGACATCAAGGGTGTGATCTCATACACTGACGTCACCGGTGACATAATACTGCACGTCGTGTCGGGGTCGGTAACAGTGAATACACCAAGTGACGTCGCCATGACGGTCGAGTCGGAAATAGACGGAGATGTTCCGGGAATTCCCGAAACGAATGTCGGAGGCTGAATAGTAAATACACTCATTTATTATTATTATTATAATAATTATTATTATCATTATTATTATCATCACCATCATCATCATCATCATCATCATCATTATCATCATCATCATTCATCATCATCATAGTCATCATCATCATCATCATCATCATCATCATCAAAATCATTATCATAATCATCATGATCATCATCATCATCATCATCATCAACATCATCATCATCAGTTTTATCATTATCATCATCATCATCATCCATTTGTTTTTTTTTACCATTTTTTGCAGTCAATTTGACAAAACGAGTCGCGACCAACAATTGTTACTATACATTTATCTTAAGAAAGAAGAAAATCTATATTAAAATATCATAAGACATTAATTAATTACCGGCTTAAATGGATTTTAGAAGAGACGCACTGTAAACAAAAAATTCCTTTAAAGTGGATAAGATCGTCCTGATTATCCCGTTCAGACTGCAAAGGCTTAACTGGAACAAACATGCATTAAGCGACGTTTTCCAAGAGGCTTATTCGTGTTTGTTTTTAATGTGATAACACATTTAAATGCGCAACATTTTGTTTGCTCAAAATAATTAATGCTTTGAAAACTATCAAAAATCACACATTTTGAAAATATCACAATATCAAGAAGAAGTCACAGATGTGGGTAAGCTATATTTTGTGTGAGCATTATAATCTTGCGTAACATACTGTATGATCATTTGTTGTTATTTTCGTTGATCATCCGCGAATCAAATAGAAATAGAAAAATGATCGAGGCATTTTTGTCTTTCTCTTATCCAAAATCAGAAATCAACGAATTTAAATGTCAACGAGCAATTCATTTTTTTAAACCAAGAAATTTCATTGTTACGAATATAACGATTTTATAGTACCTTATCAAGTAAAGCAACTGTGAAAGTAAGTATTAAGTAGTAAAAAACAAACACGAAATTTCCACTCTGGATCAGCAGACGATTTATTGCTTAAATCTGCCTATCTTACGGAGGAGCCCGGAGAAAGCCGATGTATCTCGATTGCGAAATATCTTGCCGTCGAATTAACACAATTCACAATACCTCGTCAAGTAAGGGAACAGTGAACGTTTCGGTAATGGTATTCGCGGGCGATCTGTCGTCAACGCACTGGACGTTTACGAGGAGAGTGATGACGCTGCGTACAACGTCACGCTGGCTTTGACCCAAGATCGCAAATGTCGGCGCCGTGCCGGGAACCAGGTTGAAGAAGATGTCCATCGGCGCCTGCAGGATAAGTAGAGGTTATTTGTGTGCAGTCCGCGCAGGCAAAACAGGGACGACACTTTCCGCCTAAACTTGACTTTTGCTTAGAAGAGACTTTCTTTAAATGAAAAAATACTATAACAGCGGAAAGTGTCGTCCCTGATTAGTCCATTTTATTTTAAGAGTGATAAGATGAATTGAGACTCGTTCTGGGAAAACTAGACGTAAAGCATTTGCGTAAATTGTCGTCCCAGATTTGCATGTGCAGGTGGAACAACAGTTTCATCTTTTATGGAATTTGCTCGTTTAAGTGAAGTCTCTTCTAAACAAAAATACGGTCTCGGTTCAAAGTGTCGTACCTGATAAGCCTGTGCGAACTGCATCCGCTAATCTAGTACCACGCTTTACTTACATGAGTTAAGCCCGGTTTTCTGAGCCACTCAATTGTAATTTGCATTTAGGACTGCGCCACTCGTGAATTACTGGTTTATATTTTTGCGAGCATGAGGTGATAAAAAATCGATTATATTAGAAAACTAACAAGTTTATTATTTGTGTTATGCTTTTCAAACGCTTGTTTACACGTAAAAGAGTTTAATCCCTCTATTTTGTTTCACAGGTAGTACATATGTTAAGTATAAATAGAAATAGCTGTTTGTAATACAAGTAAAGTTTGTATCGAAAACAGCTACCCGGGGTAACTGAAATTTAAACAAACGGCTATGGACATGGAAAGACAGGGATGTCCAAACTTTTAACAAAACAGAAAAGGTTTGGAAGTACCGGGTATTACTGAATATTTTAACAAAACGTTAAAAAAAACGGAAATAGACAGAAAAGTAACGGCAATTTCCAAAACAAAACTTTGAACAAAACAAAACAAGCCTTAAAACAAAATTTTAAACAACATGGTCCATTGGACATAGAAGATTAGTACCTGGAATTCCCGAAACAACAATGTAGATTTTTTATTGATCAGTTCTACTAGTTACTATCCTTTAGGTCATAATACACTAAATAGTTTCCCTATATAATTCAATGTAAAAGCGACAACTTTGAGCGAATATAAATGCAACATTTTGCACATAGAGACCCCCATAACCATACCTTTTCTTAAAGGCCATTCTAAGCGGAATCGATTTATGCAATAAAAAGGATATGTCATGTACAATGCAAGAAAGAACTTGACACAAATCAAAATCGACTGTTTTTGCAACTTTTTTTTTTCGGCCGTTTCTTAGTGGAATGTAACCTTTTCTAGTGCAATGGTTCACTATAGTCTTCACGTGTATCATATTTCAGGGATTCAGTAGTGAACACCTATTCATTCCCTACCATTATCTCCGCAAGATAACACCCGAATAATGGTAAAACGTGTAAAACATGCCTTCCTGTCAACTATGATATTTTTTTAGAGAGTACAGCCCTTCATGAAGCGATCATTTAGTGTATTGTAACCTATAAGACAACGTTTACTGTTAACATCGCAAAAAATAAGCACTTCTCGATACGTATAAACCTATTTTCTATGTGCATGCCAATTTTCAGACCGATCTTTCACGTAGAAATGCTTGAAAATGCATTTGATTATAACGCCTGATAAGCCATGTGGCTTTCGCGTTCGGAGCTTTGATTTATAACGGGCGTTCAGGCGTTAAACGATTACCCTAAGTAATTACAATCGGTCAAAATACTGGAATATTGTTACAAGCTATGTAGAAAAAGAAGTAAACAACTATTAAAACGTGTTCATGAGCTCTTTCAGCACAAATTGTTGCGATTTGAGATGCTCAAGACGAGTTTTTGTACGTTTTTTTTCTTATTTTCCTCTGAAAACGTATTTTCTTCTTAAAAACTCACGATGCTCCTTAAATTCGTGAAACAAACGCATTTATTCCGTGAAATTCGCCAAAACGCGTCATATCCCACTAAAAGAATGATGATTTTCTGTAAATACAGCTCCTTTGAGACTTGACCTGGTTTTGCGTTTAGGTCATAATACACTAAATAGTTTCCCTATATAATTCAATGTAAAAGCGACAACTTTGAGCGAATATAAATGCAACATTTTGCACATAGAGACCCCCATAACCATACCTTTTCTTAAAGGCCATTCTAAGCGGAATCGATTTATGCAATAAAAAGGATATGTCATGTACAATGCAAGAAAGAACTTGACACAAATCAAAATCGACTGTTTTTGCAACTTTTTTTTTTCGGCCGTTTCTTAGTGGAATGTAACCTTTTCTAGTGCAATGGTTCACTATAGTCTTCACGTGTATCATATTTCAGGGATTCAGTAGTGAACACCTATTCATTCCCTACCATTATCTCCGCAAGATAACACCCGAATAATGGTAAAACGTGTAAAACATGCCTTCCTGTCAACTATGATATTTTTTTAGAGAGTACAGCCCTTCATGAAGCGATCATTTAGTGTATTGTAACCTATATCGAGCGAAAGATAACACTTTGGTCGTTAGCGTCATATAAAACTTTAAACAAAACGGAAATAGACGGAGAAGTACCGGGAATTCCCGAAACAGCCCGAAGTTACTTACCTGTATCTAGCAAATGATCACACTTTGGTCATTGGTGTCATATTAAAGGGATCTTTTCACGCTTTGGTAAATTGACAAAATTGACAAAAGTTGTTTCAGATTCGCAAATTTTCGTTTTAGTTATGATATTTGTGAGGAAACAGTAATACTGAACATTTACCGTGGTCTAATATAGCCATTATATGCATCTTTTGACGATTTTAAAACCTAAAAATTATAAAGCGTTGCAACGCGAAACGATTGAATAATTTGGAGAGTTCTGTTTTTGTCGTTAAATTTTGTGAAACTACGAAGATTGCTTATATAAGGTATAAAATACGTCAAATATGTGTACTCGGCGGAATAGCTCAGTAGGCTAAAGCGTTTTTACTTCAGGACTCTGGCATGACTCCAGGGGTCACTGGTTCGAAACCTGGTCCGGGCAATGTTCTTTTCCTTTTTTTAATTTTATTCTCGATTTTTTACTGGAGCTTTTACGATCCAATGTTTACATTTATCGATATAAAGCATTTAATGAATAAGTTGACAAATGCCAAAATCTGTGAAAAGGCCCCTTTAAAACTTTAAACAAAACGGTAAAAGACGAAGAAGTACCGGGAATTCCCGAAACAGCCCGAAGTTACTAACCTGTATCAAGCACGTGCTAATACTCTGGTCGTTGGCGTCCGTGACGCTGAACGTGCAAAGTAACGTCGCCGTCTGAAAGCCGTCGTTACGTGCCGGCGACAACGTAGCCGGAAGTCCGGAGAAAACGGGTTTCTGAAGCAGTGTGTAAATTAAATGAGTTTTTTTCATAAATCTGGAAACATGATTACCTGCTTGAAGCCATAACGACCACAGAAGACTACTATACAAGTGAAAAATGATGTTCGAAAAATATTCATATCCCCGACATACAGCCAATGCATCAGTATGTAAATTTTGTTTTTCAATATCAAAAGCCTTAGTGATCTTTGATTTCTTCATGTTCAAATCGACAGGCGTATCCCATCTCCATATTGACAGCGAACTAATATATACGACATATCGTATGTAAAAAAAACACGCCTGTCCAGTTAATTAACCTCAACATTTTTGGCCACTTCCTTTCTTTAAGAATAACCTACACACTTGTTTGGGATATCTTTAGTCGAAGCGTTATCTATATATCTTGCAGAAATTAACTGAGTTTACATGTTACAGATGTTGCCCGTGTGCCGGGACCTTGAACTAAGATTATCCGAGATCAAAGCATTCTTTAGCTCTGCTGCTATTACGAATTTCATCTTACAAGCACTATGACTTTGACATGTGACCTTTTGACCAGAAAGTAAAAGGCGTCGTCTGCTCTTTCCAAGTAGCCAGCATACCAATTAAGATGGTCGTAAGTCAAAACGGTCTCTTGATAACGAAGGGAAACGAAAATGCCGATCTACACAGTCTGGTTCAGGAGACGATTTGTTGCATAATCAATCTTACGGAGAATTCCGGAAATAGTCGATGTATCACGATTGTTGAGATCTATCTTACGAAGGTTGACGGAGATAATTGATGCATCACGATTGCGACCGACCGACGTATAGGTTCAAAGAAATATATTCCCACTTTTCAAGCGATGGAATACCAAAACCAACGGAATGAGTGCTATAATGTATATTGGGAAAAGTTACGCCAATGCAGACATTTGTATTGTCAATAGTTTTATACGTTAATCGTTCACCTCGACTTCAGCGAACAGTATTTGCCTAACAATAAACGCTTTGACTTATTCGAAAAACACGTTTTAACAAATACTTAAATCGTTTTAAGATATTGATTTTTACTATGCTTACGTCATCGGCTAAGTTGATGGTCCTTGATGACGTCACAGGGTTGATAGCGTCAGTACACGTGACGGTGATCGTGTAACTCGTAGCAGAGTCGTAATCAAGCGTGACAATCGTCATGACGTCGAACCCTGTCAAAAAAAGCACCTTACCATGATGGCTTAGTCAAAGGTGTCACCGATATTTAAACCATTTTACCATCTTTGAACACTCGCATTAACGAAAATTCCTCCTCCTCCTTCTCCTCATCACCATCATCATCATCATTATCATCATCATCATCATCATCATCATCATCATCATCATCATCATCATCATCATCATCATCATCATCATCATCATCATCATCATCATCATCATCATCATCATCATCATCATCATCATCACCACCACCACCACCATCATCATCATCATCATCATCATCATCATCATCATCATCATCATCATCATCATCACCATAACATCATCATCATAAGCAGCAGCAGTATCCTGATCATTATATTCCTACTCTTCATCAACAACACCACTATTTCAATCATCATCATCATATAAATGACTGCAAAACTATCACAATAATCATCATCATCATTTAAATTACGTCACTCTACGTACGTATTACCGTCAACAAACTTACGCAACGACGTCTACACATTCACGAAATGACGTCACCAAACCTACGTTGCGCTCCGGTAGCGGTATCCAACTTAGTGATGCCAAACTTTGCGCTCTCCTGCGCGTTGATGGAACAGGAAATGGCGTCATCCTGGTCGTTGACGGTGAACTGGTGAACAGAAGTTCCCACTGGCGATAGGTCTCCCAGCGGACCGGAAGTACCGGCAAAATTGGTTAGAACGGGGACCTTTAATGAACATAAACTTTTATTTCAATTTGAAAGTAAAGCAAATACCATTTATTAAGAATCATGTTTTGATTTAGAAAGATACAAAACTTGTGAAATATATCCCATGATATAGATATATAATATCTAAGTCTAAGCCATAACAAAACGGAATATATAGCATATATCTTTGTCCATAGTGTGTTCGCTCAGTTATACCGATTATTCTTTTATTTTGGGAATTACCGACACAACTTTGGAAAATCGTCAAATATATGAACATGTTTTTTCAATGTTGTCCAAAAAATATCAGGCCATGTTATCTAAAAACAAACGCTTTTCTTCAGTCTGCTGGGTTTTTCACAACGGGAACTAAACTAAAATACACAACTTCTATGCCTGGAATCGAACGTCGCCTGTATCTTGCAATCCTCACGCTGCCTCCCCCAACCCCATCCCGATGCCCGCAACGCTTTGGCGATCCACAGTTTGAAATACTTCATATATCTGTCATTGCCTTGACTTAATGGAGAGAATACCGGTGAATTCGATAAAAAATGAGCCGCGCTGGGGTAAAACGGGGCTTAATGCATGTGCGTTAAGTGTCGTCCCAGATTTATCTGTCTTGTCTGCAGAGGCTGATCAGGGACGATACTTTCCGCTTTAACAGGATTTGTTGATAAAAAAGAGAATTTCTTTTAAGCCTCTATAACGTTCAAAATCAAAGACAATTTCATAAAGTATTTCGTAAAATAAAGTTAACACCTAAGCAATCAGTGTTCCTTATAGCAATAGCCACAATTTCAACGCTAGTTGTCATATGATAACATATATTTTTGTAGATAAAAAATGCTCGTTTTTATTTGTTTGTGACACAATTAATTCCATTTTAATTTCCCGCAAATATATCTATTCATACGAAACACGAACACTAAAATGGTACCATGTTAGTGTTAATGTGTCGTATGAATACATATCGTTGCGGGAAACTAAAATGGAATTAAATATGCAAAACATTAATAAAAACGAGCATTTTGTGTCTACAAACATCTATTTTACCAGACCACATCTGGCGTTGAAATTTCGGCAATTGCCATTAGGAACACTGATTTTTAATTGTTCATCTTTATTGTACGAAATATTGTACGAAATTTTCGTTGATTTTGAGTAGTAATGGGGCTTTAAAAGTAAAATGCCGTACAAGCGGACTGCAGAGGCTAATCTCAGACGACACTGTACGCACTTGCATTAAGCCCCGTTTTCCCAGAGCGCCGCTTTAATGTACACGTTCCGCGTCCGAAATGTCCACCTTGTAACTGCTGGTGATTTGGTCCGTCCGGTCACTGCACGTGATCGTCATGGATTCTACAGCGGTGACGTCATGATTCAGCGTACTCGCTGACCCCGCCTTCAGCCAAAGTTCGTAGGCTGCAGATAAAACAAATTGCAAACTTTAACTAGTTGACAATAATACTGCAAGAACTAAAAATATAAATTATTGAATAAAATCAGAGTAATGTAATAAAAACGAAAATTATATGAAAATTATATATAAATATAATAAGAAGTAACACATATTTAACAAAAAAAATAAAGAAAATATAAATAATTCATTTAACATATTCAAATAAGTGCAAAAGTACATTTTTTTAAAATAAGTTCAAAAAATGAAAACAGTGAAAACATAGTCAGCCTAAATGTTTAAAGAAAATAAAAATAAAACTCACTATATGTATCAGTATGAACTATCCAAAGAGTTTGTTTATTGTTGGTCAGATGACTCGTTTAGAGAAAATAGAGCGTAATTCTTGTTCATTAAAAATAATCACATAGCAGCCTGTGCAGTCCGCACAGGCTTATTAGGGACGACACTTCCCGCCTTAATGGAAAGTTACGTTTATAGGCATTTCCGAAACGAAACTCCAGTGCAGGCGGGGCGTACTTTTTTAAAGTTTTTTCTTAGATTTGTAAATAATACGAACCTGATCCATCCGTTTTGAGTTCAAACTTGGTGTTATCGACTGTGCACGTAATTTGGTTCGTGTCCTTGACGTCAAATGCATAGAGAGACCTAGCCGTTGTCATGACGTCACTGATCGGGGTCGGGTGAACGGTCAGAAGAGAAACCGGAACAAACACCGGGGCCTAGAGAGTAGAGGTCAATTAATTCAGAAAAATTCACTCATTAAGTAGTTGCATTACATAAACTCAACCAGAAACGATAAACGTTTTATATAATTTTTGAATCACTTTATTTATAGACTTCTTAAACCGCTAACAAAATGCTAAGTAGAAGATGTCTGATACTTAAACATCTTAAGAGCAATTTATTAAATAAATACATTTATATGAGTATTGTCAAGTTGTTTAAGTAAATAATCGTTCACATTTGCCAAAATACTACAATTAGGTATACTTGTACTTATAATATGAAATCTTCAAATTGTATTAGATTTTGAATGTATGGCTTTCAATTAAATCAAAAATATGTGATATATGTCTTCCTGTAGTTTAAAGAGAAAAATATGCAATATTATTACTTATTTCGAACAGAAAAAAACTATTTATGAGACAAAAAGTGAATTCTTTCATTATCTTTTACGATCAAATAACGGATGTATTATTCCCGCGAAGGTCTTAAGTTTAAACCTCTTAAAATGTTAATAAACTGTTAAAAAGAATTAAATAACAAGACAATAATTTTGTACATCCGCTTGTAATGACATAGAAAATAAATATATTCACTCATTCATGAACATATTTTCTAATTAAATGGGACTAGGGATTTTTCTAAAATAATCACGTAATGACCTAAAAACGATGTCATTTTACAGTAAAAAGTGAACATGAGCGAAAGTTTTCACTTTCATCAAAACAGTAGATTATCATATTTAAATCTCTGAGAATTTTTTCGATGCATTATCCATTAAAAAGCATTAATAATATTAAGCAATAATTGAATTAATATTTCATATATGGTTCACTGATATTCCCCAATAAATAAAAAGAAAAAATAAGGTAAGCTCACACAATGTTTTACTCTGATAGATCTGGCATGCACCGAATTTAGCACTACTTTTAGAGCAAAATTAGCTTGGACAAAATACCCACATAAGACTAGCTTATTATCGTCGACCAGGATTATAACTGAAATTAATCTTAAATCACAAGTCAACTTGTTTCGACGTCAGCTTTCTTTAACGACACACTGTTCTTTACGTCACGTTGTGTATGACGTCACGCGATTTCTGACGGGTCACTGATGACGTAACACTTACTGTATTCGTAACGGTGACTGTAATTGTTCCGGTGGCGCCGCAGCGGTCGGTGGCAGTGATAGTCAGTGGATAACTTCCGGCACTCAAGGAGGCGCCGCTGCGAATATCATCTGAAAATTTGAATTGATATATATTGTTAAAGAATTAGGTATGGAGATAACCAGGGTTTTTTCACTAGACAATGTCGTCTAGATTTTTTTATTTATTTGAAAAGCCGTACCTATACATGTACTATGAAAACTAAGTACTGGAGGACAACGGCATGCAACTATGTACATAAAGTAGTTGCCACGCCTGAAGAAGTCATTGTAATGTTCACGTGCTGTCACTGTAAGTAACAAATGCCCCCAAAGAATTATTTTGACCCAAACGTGTGATATTGACCTTTTCTTTCTTGTCCTTTGAGATAGCAGCCAAGTTTTTGAATGCCATAATGTAAAGTTCATCAGTGGTTGGCAAAATTATGGATTATAATGCATTGTTGTGTTGTTGTTTTTTCAATCAAAATCAAGTCTGGTAATCGGCCCCATTCCCAATGGAAAAAGGTATATTTTTTTCGAAATAGGAGCTAAAAATTCCCAATAGATGGTTTGCAAAAAGAATTGATCTCAATATTTTGTCCATTTCTCATCCATATGAGCTCAACCTTAGTATATATAATACTGAAATCACTTATGTTCTCAATTTTGAAGCATCTTTTAGCAAAACAATTACAACACTGATTCCCCAATTTAGGCAAAATGACGCAAATTTTCCCCATCCAAAGGGACACGGCCTCATTCCCAAAATGGTAAAGCAAAACACACACTGTCGGTCAACTCTTTAAATCAAGAAAATTCATGTCCCACGTTCTCAAGAAAATTCATGTCCAACGATATCAAGAAAATTCATGTCCCACGAAATCAAGAAAAATCACGCCCCAAGAAATCAAGAAAAGTCATGTCCCACGAAATCAATAAAATTCATGTCCCACGAAATTAAGAAAATTCATGTCCCACGAATAATAATGAGTTTACAATATTCGAAGACCGGCTCATATCTATCATAGGCTGATCATATATTTCCTTGCTGAAAATTATCGTTTCAAGACGTACATCCCGTGGCAGTCTTAACCACCGAGAAAAGGGAACTTCCGGTAGTCTTCATGACGCTGAAACCGGAAGTAACCGCCACGAGATCGGTTGTGTCCGCATCCGTGACGTCAATGGTGAATATCGGCTGTGACGTCTTAGTGTCGCTGATTGTGACGCTATCGTCCACGATTACTGGATCCTCATCTGAATAAGCATAATGAAATAAATGCGAGCTCATAACATAACTATTAACTGATAATACAAATTATTTTCGGTTTTGTTTTTGTTTCATTGGTTTCTTCTTTGTATGTTTTTTCTTCTTTAAGACATACTCAGACCTATATAAGCCAGACCTAATCGTAGGTAATTCGTGACTCAATCGGGAAATCGGTGATCACGTGTTCTGTCTACGAATCAGTTACGACTTTGTCAAGACTCTCAAGAGTTCACCCCGAGTGATTTGCGAGTCCGCTAAGATTCTCGCGATTTAGTTACGAAACAGTTACGATTTTGTAAAGAATAAATAAGAATTATTATTTTTCTATCATTTTTTTTGTCGAGTAACCCACAGTAAGGAGTATAGATGCGTAGGAATTAAATCACGAATGCGCAGCACGAGTGCTTTGATAACACGAATCTATACTCCTTACTGTCGGTTATTCGACAACAAGCCATCATATAAAAATATCATATTCTAACACGATTCGGATTGATTTGGTTCAAGCTTTTGGACGTGAAGTATATTTTCCAATACTCTGCCCCTCTTAGTACAAAGTTCACTATTTAGTGACGTCATTGAATTGTACAAACACAAATTATATCACTTTCATTGAGAACAACACTTAAAGAAACTAAATGAACACACGTCTATTAATTCTTTTGAAAAGCTGACATGCTATAAATGTTTTCTTAATTACGTTTTTTAAAAATAAACATTCTTTGCAGGCGTGGTCAAGCCACTTATCCCTAAATATACAATTTGTTGTTTCATTACATTTATATACATGCTACATTTATTGCATTTCTTTTATAGCGGGATTAAGCACGTGCATTTTACTGCAATGTTTTCTTTATTTATTTGGAACTATTTTCGAAACATAAAGCTCCGCCCACAATTTATTGCAGAATAACCCACACTTGATTTCCTTCTATGTCTATAGAAAACAAGTCGCGTGCGGTGTTAGAGGTTACATTACACTAAATCATTGTGTATCCCTCCGTGGTCCATTCGAAAGTAGTGCCTATTTCTAAAGAGTTCCTTTTCTCTTCTTGAATATAAGCCATTTAACAATGTGAGACATGACTTTTGTGGTTATTTGTAATATCCTGTATGTGTCTGGAGTACTTTGATGCCTTGGATTGGAAGCTAACTTAAAAGATGAACTTTTGAGGGTGTGTTTTCTATTGTGTGGGGCTTTTGTCGAAATTAGGATTCCGAAACACGTTTTTCTACGGTGGGTTCATTCGACAGCGATTTACTTTCTTAGAAGTTGCGAGACGGTATGTTTTTGTTTGCAATTATTGGAAGATGACAGATCCATCTTTAAAATGATACCAGGTTCGGAAAAATTGATACGTCGGAAAGGCAAGAAAAATGCTGTGAAAGTTGTCAGTTTTATAATGGGACCCTATGGGAATCTGAATTAGTGTAATATAACCTTAGAATCAATATCAGTAGATATTGGCGCCGAATTAATGGGTGCGTTCGGTGAGGTCCTAGCTTAGTCGTGACCGATCTGCATCATTCGTAGTACAGTCGCAGAAGATTCTTACACATCGTAGTGAAGTCGCGACCCTATTTGCAAGACTTCAACCGAACCCCACGATTCGTCGTAACTCAATCGTACCAGTGTCGTAACTCAATCGTAGACTGTCACGAGTCTTCCCGATTCAATAAATGTGATAAATCGTAGCGAATCTTGGGCTTGTTTTCGTGGTGGAATAGGGCCAAAAGACAGTCAACTGGTAACACTATTCACTTTTTACCGCGATAGCAGCACTAACATTCGCGGACGGGCAGACCATCGGATACAATGTTTTCTATGAACCGGAAGTGTATGAAGTGAATAGTGTTCCTTTATTCACACACATATGAACTGTTTTATATATCGTATATAAATATAACAATCTTAAATCAAAAACGGTCATGAACATGGAGTGATGTCACACATACTACCCTATGACGTCATCGATTTCAACCTCTACTGTACCCGTCGACAAAGGAGTGTTTAGTCCGACGGCGGCTGAAAATAAGCGAATTTGTACATTTAAAATACAAAATAAAGAACGACAGACTATAAAGTAAATCATGTGGAAGTTCTTTATTTATTTTTATGTTATTGCTGATAATTTGTTCATTTTAAATACATTATTAGGACCGGAAAATTATTAAGAAAATCATGTGAACGTTCTTCGTTCTCTTCTGACAAACACTCAATATACATGTCTGATGTTCAATATTTTGCCGTGCCGTTTATGTTATCAGAATATCGGTGACTAAAATTGTGGCAACTGATTGTTTTAATTTATAACGAACATTTGTTAGGCGTAGGTGTATAACCGTGTACTTGTTCTATTCGTGAAAAAAATCAAAGTAAAACAAAATAATCGAAACGCCGAATGTCATTATTCCCTCTTTAATTTCAGTGTAAAGATATGCGGATTTTTTTTAATAACCTTCCGAGAATTAGCTTGTACTTTAGTGTGGAACTTGTTAAATAAATTCAATTTAAGTTTGTCTGATCTCCGTTACCTGTAAATGTTTGTTGCGCAATAAGTTCGTAAATTGATGTCGATGTCGGCCGCCATAGATGCATCGTGACGTCCCAAATTGACGTCACAAATAATTTCCAGTTGTTGAGCGTTCCGTAGCAAGGCGACTAGGAAGACCCAATAAAAAATGTCAGCCCTAAAAGTGGAAAGAGTTCAGATAAAAAATTATGTGTTAATTTACGTGTTTGTTATAAATGACCGTTTACGTGTTTGCTATCAATGGCCGTTTACGTGTTTGCTATCAATGACCGTTTACGTGTTTGTTTTCAATGACTGTTTATGTGTTTGTTATCAATAACTGTTTACGTGTTTGTTATCAACGACCGTTTACGTGTTTGCTATCAATGACCGTTTACGAGTTTGTTTTCAATGACCGTTTACTTGTTTGTTATCAATGACTGTTTACGTTTTGGTTATCATTGACTGTTTACGTGTTTGTTATCAATGACCGTTTACGTGTTTGTTATCAATGACCGTTTACGTGTTTGTCATCAATGACCGTTTACGTGTTTGGCATCAATGACCGTTTACGTGTATGTTATCAATTACATTGAGTTCACTTTGCATATATAACAATAACGATAAAACGGAGGGAAATATACCAGTTCTGGTATTGGCAATGTTCGCTCCGGGGTTATATGTCCCGATGTCGCCACATCCTTCTGTGAATGAGAAAACATTGTGCTTTTAAACCTCGCAGCGCTTTGATAAACAAATAATGAAAGTTGTATCAATAGTTGTTGGAGTACAGAAGTAGTCACTTAGTTACAGGAACAACAGCAACTTAATTTATATAATAAATTAATACTAATGGGCGTTTAAGTAAAAATGATGATGACCATCATCATCATAATCATAATCATCATCATCATCATCATCATCATCATCATCATCATCATCATCATCATCATCATCATCATCATCATCATCATCATCATCATCATCATCATCATCATCATCATCATCATCATCATCATCATCATCATCATCATCATCATCATCATCATCATCATCATCATCATCATCATCATCATCATCATCATCATCATCATCATCATCATCATCATCATCATCATCATCATCATCATCATCATCAACATCATCATCATCACAGTTATTTGTTTTTAAATTCAAATAAAAACAATTTACATTGAATACAAGCTATTCCTAATTAAAGAAGCAGTAGTAGTAGTAGTAGTAGTTGTTGTTTTTGATATTTCATGCAAAAGTAGTTCTTTTTGTTGCTGTTGTTGTTGTTCTAAAAGAAAATTTGTTTGCTGATGATGTCGTCGGTGTTTGTCAAGATGATGGAAGTGGTACCGATACAGTTACTATATTAATGTCATTATTAAGGTGGTGTTGTTGATGATAATGATGAAATTTGACGTCACAATATCAATTTATACTTATTACATGCACATAAAATTGTCGTCAGAATGAAAACACTACCGAAAAGCCTTCTTCTTTCCAAAACCTGCATGTTTAGGTTCTTTGAACTTGTTTACAAATCCTTTAAGTCCCTCCCCCCTTATAATATTTGTTCCCTTAAAGTCTTATTACTCTATCGAATGTTCCTTTGCTCGTGAAATAATTCCATTTGATGGATACGTTGTTTATTAATTGATAAAAGTTATGTAATTAAAAGTCCTGTATCTTTCTCGGTATAAAGCTCGTTTACTTCTCTACTATATTGCAACGCATGTAGAAAATCAGTTTATAACATTAGACGTCGATGACTTAAAACATTAGACGTAGATGATTTTAAAAAATAAACGTAGATGCGTATTTGCGAAACAAAACGTAACTGTTTACTAATACGTTATTTAATGTTGAACGTTCAAATTATTACAACTTATACAGCGGTGCATTTTAATCATATTAGAATTTAATTAAAATCAATCAATAAGAAAAGCCCACATCACTCTATCATCCATAAACTTGTTAATTTCTCCTTGTTTACGTTTGACGCACGTCTTTAAACCTTTCATTTAAAAATCGCTCATATTTCATAGAATAAAACCTGATTCATTTTCAAATAGATGCTGTATACAAGCAATGTGGAGCCTTCTTACACTCAAAGTGAAAATCAATAACTGCAATAGAAAGTGTATTAATGGTTAAACTTATTATGATAATCTCTGATCCATTCAAAAGAAGTAGCATCAATGCATGTTTATAATTGACACGACCAGACATTAAAATCATCGTAAACATTAAACATAAACAACCATTCATCAATGCTGTGAACAGATGGTTTAAATACGTAGACAGTCATAAATTGTGTTTACCTATTTTAGTTACTTATGTGATCAATGAAATAAAATAAAATTGAATTAAATTAAATATGTTAATATGCTTTATACACTCATACATATGGACTGTGCTCCGTGAAAAAGCGGTTTAATGCATGTGCGTAAAGTGCCGTCCCAGATTAGCCTGTGCTGTTCGCATAGGCTTATCATTGACGACACTTTTCGCAAAATTTTTACTTTTGCTAAGAAGAGACTTTCTTGAAACGAAAATATCATGAAAGCGAAATGCCGTCCCTGATTAGCCTATGCGGACTGCACAGGCTGTTCTGGGACAACACTTTACGCACATGCATTGATCCCCGTGTTCATCAAACCGAACGTGTCACAGTTTTGTTTGTTTGTTTGTTGTTAGATTTTTCACTGATTTCTCTGTTTTCCACGATATGCATTCACGTCAAGGCGCTCACTTTACCAACTCTCACTTACCTTGGTTTGTTGGTTTAGCAGTTCTAACTGAACATACATTGACCAGAAGCAACGGCCTTGGCGTTTAAAGATCGCTGTGTCGCAAAGGATATTGTGTCCACCTAGCGATCGGGAGGTCACGGGTTTGATCCCCACTGTTTGAGCGTTGTTAAGTTCTCACCCATAGACAGCAAGTACTGGCTAGGCCCAGGCAACGGACTCAAGAGCGTTTCATATAAGCCTAAGACTTTCTATGCGATCGAGCTAAAAACATGGTTTTAAACTAATAGCTGCCTTATTTCAATGAGAGGTATGGGGAGGATGGCCGTAGAAAGGTTTGAATAACCAGCCCGCGCAATAGTAATGTGACCAGAGACCGGACCGAGGAACCGACTCGCGACTCTCATATTTGGTGCCAAGCACTCTACAAACTGCGCTAACCCGTCTTAGTAGGGACGAAACTTTCTCCCGGGGGTTGGTTCTCGGGAAATTCTTCCCATACCTCCAAATCAAGTAGGACATCAGTGCAGTTAGAACTGGTAAACCAGCTTACCAAGGGAAATTAGTCGCGTATGTTTTTCTTCCTGTCTGTGTTCGTCCGTCCGTACGATATGTAGCAAGTAGGGTACAATAATCATGTTACAATAATTCAATGTTCGAAGGGCAGGGGTCATAATTTTCGAACAAGTTGTAACGAAGCCTGATGCAGAATTGCACATGCGCATTTTTTTTCATATAATGTAAAGTGCATGCATGTATTATTGGTGTACCTTAAATAGTGTAGGAGTTATAATCGGCAATCGGCAAATTGTTTGTCTACGGACACACAGACGGTCAGACAGACAGACAGGAAGACGGACGGGCAAGGACAGGAAGTAAAACAGACATAAACACACACGAATATTGCGAATCCAGCATACCCTTATACTTTGTCTTGACTAAATCGATGGTTTTAATTAAATGTATAAGTATCCATCATAAGCATGCAGCTTTGAACATTTTGAAATAGTTTACACAACTAAAGATAGACTTCAGGTGATCATAACATGCAACGTAGACGCTGTTTCGTGCGATTTGAAATAAAAACAAGAACAAGCTTTTGTACCAATTCAGTTTTGTTTATTTAATATAAATATAAGCTTTTGTTATTTTAATTTTAAACGTAAATAAAATATGAATTCATCGTAACAACTTTTGTATTACATAAAACATATTCAAAGATATTTACATGTTATTTTATGTTACATATATACAAATATTTACATATACAACATGTTGAATTATATATTCAAATATTAACATATTTAGCAACCATTAATAATAATAACAAAGGCAAAACTTTGAACATTATGCGATAACAAGAATAATAAGAGCAGCGTTTTAGGAAAACTGGGTTTAATGCATGTTCACATGCTTTTCAGGGACGACAGTGTCCGCTTTTATGGTATTCTTCGTTTAAAGAAAGTCTCTTCTTAGCAAGAATCCAGTTTGGGCGGAACATGTCGTCCCGGATAAGCCTGTGACTTAAAATCTACCATAATTAACAAGCGTACAAGCGAACACGTGTAAATATCGCTCGTCATCGATGTATTATATTAAATAGTTACGTATAACACACGAACTGTTTTATCAATACTTGTCATACATTCAAAAATGTGTGAATAGCATAACTTATACATCGATACCGCATTATTTGCATTTGTTCACACCAAAAATGTACGCTTTACAATTAAAACATTCACAGAAGACAAACATGATGATTTTGGTACAAAATAAGTCGAATGAACAATATTACATTCAATACGGAAGCACACTGGAGATTTTCTCCCACATAATCTAAACACATGTGTAATTGTATAAATCCGTCCAGACCTCGACGTCATTAGATAGAAGGTCCAAATCAACGAAACGTATTTGTAACATCGTCACAACTAACGCATGCGTTTGTTCATTTCGTTGTCACAGACGAACAATTGATGCTTATTCCATAGGGTATGCAAGCTTATTCCGGATGCGACATCTGGATGCGTGCGCATTTTTTCGACGAGAGCCGGAAACGGCCAAATGTGATCACGAGATTACATGACGCTGCATCTATCCTGGAGGTCACTAGTTCTTTTATTGTCGGGACGTCGCCCGTTCCAGACGCCGACGTTACGTGCTTCCGTCATTATAAACTCCTCGACGTCAATGCCGTAAAAAACTTCGATTTCGTCGAGGCTCATGCGCGACGCGCCGTTGCTAGGCATGGTCTCCTTTGATACGGCCGTCCGCGCATGCGCGCTGAGTGCCGCAGCGTCCAGTGAGCCTCCGAGGTAGTCCCGGGTGGCCAGCTCTAGGTTGCATTCCGGGAGAGCTGAAATGAAGACAAAATCTCTTTGCTTACAAAATATACATTATTTTATGAAGTCACTGTATACACCATGCGAAATTTGTATTACTATATTAAGTTTAATTAATCAGTAAGATATTGCATGTTTCGGTGGGTTGTGTCTCATGAGTCGGTTGTGCGACAATCCCGCTGTCACAATCATAAACTATTATATTTATTATATATACGTGTATGTACCTTATTATGGCCAAAAGCAACGTAACAAGCCATCAATCAAACAATGTATTAAAAACTCGATACAAAAAGGAGAATGTTGTAGAACAGCGCAAACACATAGCGTCATTCTGTTTTTCGATAGTTCAAACCAATGCATACGGAAAATGATTTATCATCGTCAAACAAACGGGAAACCTGTCTATTTTTTCTATACTTTATTTGCACCAATGTTTGAATGTGAGTATATGGTGATAAATAATTTATGCCAACACGTATCTAAGGATATGGGCCGTGCTCTGTGAAAAAGGGGTTTAATGCATGTGCGTAAAGTGTCGTCTCAGATTAGCCTTTGCAGTCCGTACAGGCTAACCAGGGACGACACTTTCCGCTTTTATGACATTTTTTTGTTTCACGAAAGTCTCTTCTTAGCAAAAATCAAGTTTTAACGGAAGTTTCTTCCCTGGTTAGCCTGTGCGGACTGCCCAGGCTAATCTGGGACCCACATACATAATCCCCATTTTCGCAGAGCGCGGCTCATATATAATTAACACCACAGCGTACCTGTGGATACGTTATTAACACAACTATGTATCTATTGATATGTTGCCAACATGTAACTATAGATATGCAAATAAGGACAACACCTTAATATGTGTATATGTAAATATTTCCAGCACGTACCTCGGATGTGATTCAGCAGATGAAATGTTGGAATGACAGACTGCGGGTCCAACATGTGCAATTTCACGAACAGTGTGTTCATCGCCGTGTTGTATTCCTTTCTGTCACATGACCGCGGACTATTTTTGCACCCATCCCATCGTCCAAGAGGGCTCCGTCATGCGCTCAATAATACGCTCCGCCCACTCCGGCCTGAAAGTAGTCGTTCGTTTTTTTATAAATTCCCACATGGTCGACAACACGGTAAACATTCGAGGCATATTTCTTGCTTTTCCAACATAAAAAATCCACGAAATTTCGTGTCCATGAAAAAGTTGTAGTTTGTTTAACCACGAAATTTCTTGCCAACGAATTTAAATAATTAAACATGTTTTAAAAAGACAGAGAACAAGCTTACCCATCATCGTCAATGAAGTCTTGCAAACTGATGTTCGTCCGTGCGTCTCTCACTACGGACGGGTACAGAGCGCAGTCCATGGAGAACCCTGGAGAAAACAACAACAACAAATAACAAGTCCGGTCGGACTTTCGAGGTTTCAACAGTAGTAATATTACGGCGTTCAGCTCACTCTTTTCCTCGATTACCTGGTTTTCCAATGCTAAAATACTTAGTGATGCCAGTAAGGCTCGATTGGTCATTTTCGGCTCGGGCACTACTTACATATTCCCCGGGTATTCTTAAGTATACTTACATGTACCCCGGGTACGGTAAATATACTAAAAGGTTCCCCGGAAAATTAACGCTAAATCGGTCGTTCAGGGCTATTTTGTTGTACTTAATTATATTCACATTGTTGTCAATTTTCTGTTAAATGGCCTCTTTATAACCGAAACTCATACTCAAAAAGTATGTTGATTCAGTTTTTTTTAAAAGAGAAGTTTGTTTAAGATAATCGGTAGCGCGTTTTACGACATCGGATTTCGGGCGGGAATACAACTTGGGTACAGTCTATTATCGACCGGGTACGATTGAGTATATTTACCGTACCCGGTGTATATGTAAGTATACTTATGAGTACCCGGGTTACATGCAAGAAGTACCCGCGCCCACAATGACCAATCTAGCGCTAGTAAGCGATAACTACCCTGCGTGAATCAAGGGAAGGAGCAGAACATAGAAAGGTAATCGACCACATAACTATTTATTGTGTATATTGAAATTTAATCGGTTTATCGTTCTCCTGTGTTTTTTGCGAATTACACAAGCTATAATATAGAGAACTTAATAAATATTCAATGATCAAATCAGTGCAAAATAAAGTTAAATATTAAAGTTATGTTTTACTTTTTAATTTAATTTTTCTTTAGACTCAAAATGAAATTGAGGGTCAACGATATCCGGCCTAAGGTTTGTGAATGACGTCATTTTTAAGTGCTTGGTCACTTCTTATATTTATTATGCAGATACTTCTTTGTTAATAACCAATGGCATAAAGCAATATTTACCCAATTTCTTCTAATGTACGATAGTATACAGTTCAGTCAGCACACTTTCCAAGTTATTCTTTTCGATCATACAGTAAAACTTGTACGGATCCTCTCCTTTTGAAATGGCCTCGCAAATGACTGCAACCGCCAGGCTGTGAATCGGAAATCCCCGTAAATCTTCGTCGGTTATTCGGGGATCTTTCGTCGCTTCCGGAAAAAAATACTTCGTGAACACTTGGGTGTAGTTTTATGCAGTTCAGCAACAGCTCACGTGACTCTTGCGTCACTAAATCGACGCCATTTTTAAATGGCGTCAATTATTGCAAAACGTCTAAAGTCAATCCATTATGTTTTGGTTTACTTGGTCCGGAAAATAGTTTGAAACCTTTATCTTCATTTCTCTTCTTAATAACTGGACGTTTTACTGTCTTAAAAGAGGACACTCTTTGTTCTTCAACATTCAACCTGTTTGTGCTTTTCTCCACTCTGGAGTTACTTGCTTTTGACACTTTTGTAACCTCAGACAATGAAGTTACTCGCAAATAAGTAGTCTTTACTTTCGTGTTCTTGAATGTCGTTGCATTATATCTTGAGAAAATTGTAGATGTCTGAAAGATAAGGAACGCTTATAGTAGTATTCCAATAATGTATTTGAAGAATGCGGATAAATATAATTTTATTCAATTTAAGTGAACACAGCAAAATATAGTAATAGAGTAAATTGTCCATGACATTGCGCTTTGAAAGCAATTAGTTTACAAAAATATTTAGTTTTATTATATTATCATTGGCAATATAACACTAAATAATGAACAATATATGCTATTAATATACCGTGCTGCCATTTCAAACATGTTGACATTATTTTTAATTTTCAAAGAGGCGTGCCTGACCCATGTGATATAATAAATGTGGGTCATATAGAATCAGTCGACATATGTCGCCTTCGTAGATCATGTGACGACGATATTAAACTAACCTCTGTCGCAGTTATAGTACACTTGTTATTGCTATATATCCATAGTTGTGGCAAAGCTACATGCATCCTATTGTTAATTCGTTATTGTTTCTCATATTGCACTCGTAGTTCCGACATTCGTGCCGGAGGGTCTTATCATCAAATGCGTTAAGATAGCAGATATGCCCTTCTTCAAAGGGTGAACGTTGTTTGATATTGTCCGCAACATATAAAACCATTCTAAGAATTTGTGGAATGTGTCTAATTGTAAATACATTGTAACACCGTTATTTCGAAGTCGTCGGGACCATTAAAAAAAACTTCGGATTAACGATAATTCGAAATAAACATTTGACAGAAGATTTCTTTGATTCTGTAAAAATAAAACATTGTGGAATTCGCATGGTTCGATTACACGCTGCTATTAATACTTGTTTTACTTAAAAACTTAAACTAGTCAGAAAGCAATAGATTTCTACTTGTAACAAACGGAGGAATACAACGATTCTTTTCTCCTTTTTATTTTTCTCTAATTACAAAACATATAAAATATCATAATTTTTAAGTTGTTTTAAATGGTTTACCACGTACCCAGGTGAGTGCTTCAGGGCCCTCTGGCTAAAAATGTTTTAACTTTGTTAAGGTTATTAAAAACATTTAATTGTAAAAATCAGAAAAAAATCTATAGACAAGCCTTAAGTAATAATAAAACCTTTTACGCCATGTTTTAGACACGCCATCCATCGTAAATGAAAATTGAACAAACAGATACAACTAATCGTTATTCACCAACGTAAAACACGTGTTGTTTTATGTTAAGTTGAATGACAAAATGAATAATGGTAAACAAGTTGGTGGGGAATTTGTAATGCTTACATCCGTAAATATGCATTGACGAAAGCTTGTCCTAACTTGTTGTTTTTTTAAATCATATTTCAATCGTCAACAGAGCGTCGTTTGTTGTGTAAAGTGCATTTGGGTGGATTGCATTTGCATGTAAATAGCTCGAACAGGATACAATTTAATTTGTTTATTAACTGAAATCAAACATCAAAAGGTGTGTCATTGGAAAAGAGCCAAGCAATATTCATATACATATGTATAGCCACAACTGTGCATCATATTTCAAACGTTTCATGTCAAACTGATTTATACACGCAGTGAATTTTCGATAAAGGTAAGCTTATTTTATATTGTTGTTATAATAGCTGTTTGCTATTACGGCAGTGTGACTGAAACTGCACCGACGTGACGTTTAAGATTGTATTATAACTGCCGATCCGGATATCCTCCCGGGTTGGGTACCGGGCCCTTCTCCATATTGCTCGACATTTGGTTTGGAAAATAGTTACGTGGTTGACTTGTTTGTATCAGACATTTTGTAATGATTTTTGTTAAAACGGTAGAGTTTATAAATGATGCATTTCATTTGACCACATTTACTCAGACCTAACGTGACACGTTTGTTTGTTACTAAAGAATGCAAAACTACGTAAATAGTAATTATCGGCTCTTGACGACATAATAAAATTAACACGCTACGCGCAGACGACAAAGGTGTGAAATTACGCTCAGTGTTTTGCAGTTTTGACTTCGGATAACAGACTGATAATCAGATGCGAATTATAGTGTTGGGACCGACAGAATCACTTCGAATTAACGATTTTTTCGGTTTAACGAAGTTCGGGTTAACAATGAAAAATTACATAAAACAAAGAAGAACCAAAATCGGGGCCTGAAAAATACTTCGAAATAACGGTGACTTCGGATTATCGGTGTTCGAAATAACGGTGTTGAAGTGTAGTTTTATTGCATTGTTGAGTGCCGGCATGGAAATATCTGACATAGCTGTTCATTCAATAAAGGAAACTTTTCACAGATTGTGGCATGATTTATGGTTGTCATTAAATGCTGCTTTTTTGACGATGCTGGAACAGCAGCGTCCAAGGTTTGATAACCAGTAAAAAAATCGTCACAATGGCGACCTATGTAAAAGACCGAGCCTCGATTGAGATAACTCGATTTTTCAGTTACTTCCCTTGGCATTCGCCACTGCGTAGGAGATTGCTCGTTGATTTTCATTGATAACATTCTCCTAGCAGAGTTGTCGTTCGTGTTGATAAAGGTAAATATTAATAGAACAGCATATCCTGGGGAAACAGATTCAGTAAGTGTATCAGAACGTTAATTTCAAATTAGTAATTTTACATCCATTTTATTTTTATGGACCAATGAAACAACTACATGTATATATATTTTCTCTATTTTGTTTGATATTTGTTCTCGATTTAGTAAATAAATTGCGAATAAAAACATGTAAAATTAACTTTTTACGTGATCACAAAACTAAAGAATGCGAACGATTTCGAACCTGAATTTGTAAACGCTGCACTGCTATGATATATATAGATAAAACAACATGTCCCTGCGTAATTGTCCGTCCCGCTAGCGCAGTGGTAAGGACGTTCGCCTTTTCACCTTTACGACACCGGTTCGATTACCGCTCCCGGCGCAATGTTACATTTTGTATGTTTTGTGGTCACCATTCCTGACAGTTGTTTTTTTCCGGAAAATCTCACCCCCCGCAGCATTTGACCATATAAAAAATTAAAAAGTATTTCAGTACAAAACAAATAGCTGGAAATTGCAGCTATCATTCAAAATTCGTCCCAACTGTCGTCGATCTAATCTTATTAGGTTGGAGTGCTGGACACATTCCGGGCCCCAACATTATGCAGCCTCAGCGCGGAGGTAACTCATTACTTGGAAAAACACAAATACACACACTGGGTGCAGCCTAGGCGCGTATAGACTCAAACAAGGCAACAAACTCAAGTGCGGGCACAATCATTTAAAATTTAAATATTGAATACGATATTCTTACAGAAATTACACAACCACCTAAGTGTACATACCATGTTTGATATTTCGTTCGATTGTTAGATTTCAGCATATACATGTATAAGGTCATTTCGCTATTAGTTAACTTATCCATATGTTCGTGGGCGAACTTGGATAGTCAAGTGCTCATACGAGTGAGCTCACATGGTCCGGCTATGTGCTCATACCTACTTTCGAGAATCATCATGAATGTATTGCCATACTTAATAAACAAGAATGTGACCCGCCTCCCAGTTTCGCTCAATGGGTCAAGTTACCCACGGGTACTACTTACCAGTACCCCTTAACTTTTTTCCGTACCAAAAATGTTTCGTACGCAAATTTTTTTCGTACCCACAATTTTCGTACCCAAATTTTGTATCGTACCCAAATGTTCGTATCAACATACACAATTGTGGTGATATAGATAAACTTAAATTGATGTTTTATATCCATCCTCTTCAAAAGCATCGTCACACCAGTACTGCCAGTACTTTGATTAATAAATAGCTTAAGTACAAACAAGAATAAAATTAAAGAAAGAACAAAGGTAACCCACAACTGGGCTCAAACCATTGACCCTTGGTGTAAAAGTCTAGCGCTTTAACCACTCGGCCATCCTTCCTAACATAGTCTTTGACGTAGTAAATACTACATACTAGTATAAGCAATCCTTGTTATATCACAATATCTAACGATATCAACAGAACTCTCCAAATTATTCAATCGTTTCGCATTTGTAACGCTTGATTTTTTTTCAGTTTTTTTTTCATCGTCAAGAGATGCATATAAAGGATTTTTCAGATCACGGTAAATGTCAATATTACTGTTTCCTCGCAAATATTATGACTACAACAAAAAAATGCAAATCTTATACATATTTTTTTTAGTTTGTCAATTTACCAAAAAATAGGAACCAGGAAATTAATGAATCTTTTTTTATTTTTATTACTTTCATGCATTACTTCATTGTTTGTTTAAAATAGATAAACGTATAGTTTTTTTATTTATGTATTTAATTTATAATTCAGTAATCGCTTAATATTTTAACAAAAGTACTTACGATCGCATAAATCCGAACTGTTTTTATTCCGCCCACAGCATTCAATTCTCAATATCGACCAAAGGTATCTATATATTGATTTTAAAATCCAAATTTCAACTATAAAAATCGCAATACATACAAGACAGCCATGATTTTGACTGCCTTTAAGTATTTCATCGAAGTTAAATTTCAATATCACGCCATACATATCGTACTTATTCTATTCATATCTTAATTGGTATTTCTATCGTAATTCTATCACGATTTGTCCATATTGAAGAACATTTTCCTATTATACCGAGCAAGTCCACCTTTCGTATGATAACAAACGCCTATTGAGCAAAAGAGAGCGTGAAAATTTGAAACACACGCCCGGTTGAATGGAATCTAAAACTTAAAAAGTCAGTTTTAAGCGATCACCGAAATTGGAACAAACTTGTCCCATTATTATATTGTGTTGCACTACGCCACACTTATGTTATACGTGTACTGTAAACTCGTTTATATTGGTAAGCGTGAAAATTAGCATTTTTCATGGACATGTAACATCGTTTATTTTTGTTATGTGTGCTGTTTGTTCGGAGAAAAAAAACATGAGGGAATCGCGTCGTTCATTTCCTATTTATTTTTAATAAATGCGTGGATGATCGGTCAACCCTCGGAACCAACGAAAATTAATACTTTACGAATACTAATGATTTTACGATATTTCATTGTTTTCTGAAAAGTGCAAAATGGCGACAGTGTGACTAATGCGTGACATTTCGATGTAAATACTATGACAGAACTGCCTAACAGAATAGGCGTAATTACGGAGCTGAAACATGCAGGCGTGTTCTCATAGTAGGTCAATTTATATAAGAAAGACCTATGTACAGAAAAAAGTAATATATACGTATATACTAGTGCTAAGACCATTGCGTTAACCAGCTCAAACAGGAAAGATAGTGTACGATTTATATACACACAGTATATTATCAGACAGTAAATATATTACACTCTCTGTGAAAACGGGGTTAAATGCAATTGCGTTAAGTTAGCCGCACATGCTAATCAGGGGCGACACATTCCGTCTTAACTGAATTTTCTCTTACAAGACACTTCCTTTACAAGAAAAATACTGTAAATGCATGAAGTGTCGTTCTGGATTAGCCTGTGAAGTCCTACCTGGTCAATATTGGACGCGATTTTACGCATATGCATTTAGCCCCGTTTTCCCAATGCGCGATTTGTATGTTAGATTTATACTCGCTGTATGGTATCAGACAGTAAATATAATTAGTTGCCTCAAACTAAACATGCGCAAGTGACATACGAACCAAATAGTCGAAATTAACTACTAATAAACATAATAATAATAATAATTATTATTATAATTTATTTAAAATAATTATTATTATCATTACAATTACTATTATCATTATTATTATTATTTTATCATCATTATCATCATCATCATCATCATC